>NC_069502.1:4584250-4794250 GCF_027579735.1 Bombina bombina | reverse complement strand
TAGGTATAAATGATAGACCTTTATTCAGCATGGAATTCTCTGCTGCTGTGAGAACATGCCTACTAAGATTGATCACTATATCCTCTGTCTGTTGCGGCGTGTGGGTCTCTTGGGGGGTAGACCACTCAGTGCAGGGTGCACTATCTGGTGTTGGGGGAGCCATGGTAATGATTCCTCCAATGCAATAATACTCGGTATATTAATGCCTATAGCCAACAAGACCTCATGCAGTCTTAAAATACTGAGCTATCTTAAAATACTGAGCTTTCTTTACATCCATGGCAAATACATAGGGATCATCCACTAACACCAATCTAAGGTGACAATCTCAAGGTGCGGAGAATAACCGATAGGAACATCAGAAAAGCCACAGGCCGTGGAACCATGGGCACATAACCACGACAGGAGATGACATCAACCATGCAACTAAGGAGGATACCCCATACCCCCTAGGGTCAGGTTGTGCCTACATCATGAAATAGGGACACTGTACTAGGATTGTCTAACTACGATGAAACCAAAGGTTGCATTAAGGATGGACATCACTATATAAGCAATATGACACGGAGCAACTATCTGGACTTATAAGACAACAATAGCTTTCTTCTTTATTATACATTAAGAGAGCTAAGATGTGTGTATTAGATGTAAAGTGTATACAGGCACAAGAGAGATAGATACAGTACAATTTACAACAAGATCAAAACCAACTATACATTACTTAAGTCAAGTGTGTAATGCAGCAGCAACAAAGAGGCTGCTATTTATTTATTTATTTAATTTTGTATCTTCTATCCATGTTAGATGGTTTGATGCTTTTATTTTTCTTCACTGTTATCTAGGTCCAACTGGGGGGACCTACCACATAATCCACAAAGCAAGATTTAGAAATACATGTACCATACTCGAGATAATATATAGATACTATATACAATAAGAGCCAGAGAATACTGTTTAGCCCCTATATATGCCTTTAACTAATACACTCTAGGACAAGCATAAGAGATATGTAGATGTATGCTAACCAGGTTAATAGTGAGACATGAAGGCAAAATGTACCGGCTATAGGATAACGTATAATCTGAGACAGGTAAACCAATAGAACAATCCGCCTAAGTAGAACTGGCACAACAAATGGTTACTATGACAACTACAATATGACAGCAAGTTCTATCGAACCTGTCACGCAGATCATCGCAACAGGCAGTAGTAACACGCGAGTAAGGGAGGTGTAATTTAGATAACAGGAAGTAATGTACATATGTATATATGAGCCTAGGAGCAGTGGATAAGGCACTGGCTAAATAAATGTACGCAATTGCAACAATACACCCAGAGTGTGATACACCGTCAATAATGACACAAAGATTGAAACATTATTACACATTTAGTAACTTAAAATATGTAACACAGTATTCTTGTATGTATACAATAACACTATAAGTCTTTTATAAAATCGAGGATACCGGATATAATACTACACTTTACACTTCCGGTCCTCACAGTGGAACGCAAAATATGCGGTCCACACACACACTGTTTGGCGTCACCACACTGAGAAATTTCCACACACAGGTATTTTTGATTTAGTTTTGATTTGGTTAATGAGCAACATGCTTCTATTTAAGTTTGTTTGATGCACTGTATGTTTATGCTGATGATGGGGTAGATTACCCCGAAAACGTTTCATTAAAATTTACTACGTTTTTTCACTAAAAGACCTGAGAGTGCGACCATTACTTTGGGAATATTGATTACATGTTGGCACCCAGGCGGATGACCATTGGAGGGTAACACTGTGTAACTGATGGGTTTTTATATATATATATATATATATAATATATATATATATATATATATATATATATATTAATATAAGTGTGTGTACATATATATATATATATATATATATATATATATTAATATAAGTGCGTGTACACATATATATATATATGTGTGTACATATATATATATATATATATATATATATATATATTAATATAAGTGTGTGTACATATATATATATATATATATATATTAATATTAATATAAGTGTGTGTACATATACATATATATATATATATATATATATATATATATATATTAATATAAGTGTGTACATATATATATATGTATATTAATATAAGTGTGTGTACATATATATATATATATATATATATATATATATATATATATATATATATATATATATATATATAAGTGTGTGTACATATATAATTAAATATTTCTGTGTTTTACTGTACATTGTTATTCCAATGTTTTTCATTTACAGGATTATGTCCTTTTTAGGGTAAATACATTTTACTATAAATATCTGTATATACCTATACCTTCATATATATTCCTATAGATATGTATTCTACATGAACAGTTTTTTATTTTTATATATATTTATATATATATATAATAAAAAGTACATTATTTTCTATCGCCTAGATTTAGAGTTCTGCGGCCAAAGGGGTGCATTAGCTACGCGTGTATTTTTTCCCCCGCACCTTTTAAATACCGCTGGTATTTAGAGTTCACAGAAGGGCTGCGTTAGGCTCCAAAAAGGGAGTGTACAGGCATATTTACCGCCACTGCAACTCTCAATACCAGCAGTGCTTACGGACGCGGCCAGCTTCAAAAACGTGCTCGTGCGCGATTCCACCATATGAAAGAATGGGGCAGTTTGGGCTGAAAAAAACCTAACACCTGCAAAAAAGCAGCGTTCAGCTCCTAACGCAGCCCCATTCTTTCCTATGGGAAAACACTTCCTATGTCTGCACCTAACACCCTAACATGTACCCCGAGTCTAAACACCCCTAACCTTACACTTATTAACCCCTAATCTGCCGTCCCCACTATCACTGACCAAGGCATTTTATTATTAACCCCTAATCTGCCGCTCCGTACACCGCTGCAACCTACGTTATCCCTATGTACACCTAATCTGCTGCCCCTAACCCCCGCTGACCCCTATATTATATTTATTAACCCCTAATCTGCTGCCCCCAACGTCGCCGCCACCTACCTACAATTATTAACCCCTAATCTGCCGACTGGACCTCACCGCTACTATAATAAATGTATTAACCCCTAAAGCTAAGTCTAACTCTAACACTAACACCCCCCTAAGTTAAATATAATTTAAATCTAACAAAATAAAATAATTATTAACTTAAGTATTCCTATTTAAAGCTAAATACTTAAATTTAAAATAAACCCTAATATAGCTACAATATAAATAATAATTATATTGTAGCTATTTTAGGATTAATATTTATTTCTTTCATGTAATTAGCAAGAGTCCATGAGCTAGTGACGTATGGGATATACATTCCTACCAGGAGGGGCAAAGTTTCCCAAACCTCAAAATGCCTATAAATACACCCCTCACCACACCCACAAATCAGTTTTACAAACTTTGCCTCCTATGGAGGTGGTGAAGTAAGTTTGTGCTAGATTCTACGTTGATATGCGCTCCGCAGCAGGTTGGAGCCCGGTTTTCCTCTCAGCGTGCAGTGAATGTCAGAGGGATGTGAGGAGAGTATTGCCTATTTGAATTCAATGATCTCCTTCTACGGGGTCTATTTCATAGGTTCTCTGTTATCGGTCGTAGAGATTCATCTCTTACCTCCCTTTTCAGATCGACGATATACTCTTATATATACCATTACCTCTACTGATTTTCGTTTCAGTACTGGTTTGGCTTTCTACAACATGTAGATGAGTTTCCTGGGGTAAGTAAGTCTTATTTTCTGTGAAACTCTAAGCTATGGTTGGGCACTTTTTTATAAAGTTCTAAATATATGTATTCAAACATTTATTTGCCTTGACTCAGGATGTTCAACGTTCCTTATTTCAGACAGTCAGTTTCATATCTGGGATAATGCATATGAATAAATCATTTTTTTCTTACCTTAAAAATTTGACTTTTTTCCCTGTTGGCTGTTAGGCTCGCGGGGGCTGAAAATGCTTCATTTTATTGCGTCATTCTTGGCGCGGACTTTTTTGGCGCAATTTTTTTTTCTGTTTCTGGCGTCATACGTGTCGCTGGAAGTTGCGTCATTTTTGAGGTTTTTTTTGCGCTAAAAGTGTCGGCGTTCCGGATGTGGCGTCATTTTTGGCGCCAAAAGCATTTAGGCGCCAAATAATGTGGGCGTCTTTTTTGGCGCTGAAAAAATATGGGCGTCACTTTTGTCTCCACATTATTTAAGCCACATTATTTATTGCTTCTGGTTGCTAGAAGCTTGTTCACTGGCATTTTTTCCCATTCCTGAAACTGTCATTTAAGGAATTTGATCAATTTTGCTTTATATGTTATTTTTTCTATTACATATTGCAAGATGTCCCACGTTGACACTGAGTCAGAAGATACTTCTGGAAAATCGCTGCCTGGTGCTGGATCTACCAAAGCTAAGTGTATCTGCTGTAAACTTATGGTATCTGTTCCTCCAGCTGTTGTTTGTACTGATTGTCATGACAAACTTGTTAATGCAGATAATATTTCCTTTAGTACTGTTACATTACCTGTTGCTGTTCCGTCAACATCTAATACTCAGAGTGTTCCTGATAACATAAGAGATTTTGTTTCTAAATCCATTAAGAAGGCTATGTCTGTTATTCCTCCTTCTAGTAAACGTAAAAAGTCTTTTAAAACTTCTAATTTTTCAGATGAATTTTTAAATGAACATCATCATTCTGATTCTGATAATGGTTCTTCTGGTTCAGAGGATTCTGTCTCAGAGGTTGATGCTGATAAATCTTCATATTTATTTAAAATGGAATTTATTCGTTCTTTACTTAAAGAAGTCCTAATTGCATTAGAAATAGAGGATTCTAGTCCTCTTGATACTAAATCTAAACGTTTAGATAAGGTTTTTAAATCTCCTGTAGTTATTCCAGAAGTTTTTCCTGTCCCTGATGCTATTTCTGAAGTAATTTCCAGGGAATAGAATAATTTGGGTAATTCATTTACTCCTTCTAAACATTTTAAGCAATTATATCCTGTGCCATCTGACAGATTAGAGTTTTGGGACAAAATCCCTAAGGTTGATGGGGCTGTCTCTACTCTTGCTAAGCGTACTACTATTCCTACGGCAGATGGTACTTCCTTTAAGGATCCTTTAGATAGGAAGATTGAATCCTTTCTAAGAAAAGCTTACTTGTGTTCAGGTAATCTTCTTAGACCTGCTATATCTTTAGCGGATGTTGCTGCAGCTTCAACTTTTTGGTTAGAAGCTTTAGCGCAACAAGTAACAGATCATAATTCTCATAGCATTATTAATCTTCTTCAACATGCTAATAATTTTATTTGTGATGCCATCTTTGATATCATTAGAGTTGATGTCAGGTATATGTCTCTAGCTATTTTAGCTAGAAGAGCTTTATGGCTTAAAACTTGGAATGCTGATATGTCTTCTAAGTCTACTCTGCTTTCCCTTTCTTTCCAGGGTAATAAATTATTTGGTTCTCAGTTGGATTCTATTATCTCAACTGTTACTGGAGGGAAAAGAACTTTTTTAATACAGGATAAAAAATCTAAAGGTAAATTTAGGTCTAATAATCGTTTTCGTTCCTTTCATCACAACAAGGAACAAAAGCCTGATCCTTCATCCTCAGGAGCGGTATCAGTTTGGAAACTATCTCCAGTCTGGAATAAATCCAAGCCTTTTAGAAAACCAAAGCCAGCTCCTAAGTCCACATGAAGGTGCGGCCCTCATTCCAGCTCAGCTGGTAGGGGGCAGATTACGTTTTTTCAAGGAAATTTGGATCAATTCCGTTCACAATCTTTGGATTAAGAACATTGTTTCAGAAGGGTACAGAATTGGCTTCAAGATAAGGCCTCCTGCAAAGAGATTTTTTCTTTCCCGTGTCCCAGTAAACCCAGCGAAGGCTCAAGCATTTCTGAAATGTGTTTCAGATCTAGAGTTGGCTGGAGTAATTATGCCAGTTCCAGTTCTGGAACAGGGGCTGGGGTTTTATTCAAATCTCTTCATTGTACCAAAGAAGGAGAATTCCTTCAGACCAGTTCTGGATCTAAAAATATTGAATCGTTATGTAAGGATACCAACATTCAAAATGGTAACTGTAAGGACTATCCTGCCTTTTGTTCAGCAAGGGCATTATATGTCTACAATAGATTTACAGGATGCATATCTGCATATTCCGATTCATCCAGATCACTATCAGTTTCTGAGATTCTCTTTCCTAGACAAGCATTACCAGTTTGTGGCTCTACCGTTTGGCCTAGCAACAGCTCCAAGAATTTTTACAAAGGTTCTCGGTGCCCTTCTGTCTGTAATCAGAGAACAGGGTATTGTGGTATTTCCTTATTTGGACGATTTCTTGGTACTTGCTCAGTCTTCACATTTAGCAGAATCTCATACGAATCGACTTGTGTTGTTTCTTCAAGATCATGGTTGGAGGATCAATTTACCAAAAAGTTCATTGATTCCTCAGACAAGGGTAGCCTTTTTAGGTTTCCAGATAGATTCAGTGTCCATGACTCTGTCTTTGACAGACAAGAGACGTCTAAAATTGATTTCAGCTTGTCGAAACCTTCAGTCACAATCATTCCCTTCGGTAGCCTTATGCATGGAAATTCTAGGTCTTATGACTGCTGCATCGGACGCGATCCCCTTTGCTCGTTTTCACATGCGACCTCTTCAGCTCTGTATGCTGAACCAGTGGTGCAGGGATTACACAAAGATATCTCAATTAATATCTGTAAAACCGATTGTACGACACTCTCTGTCGTGGTGGACAGATCACCATGGTTTAGTTCAGGGGGCTTCTTTTGTTCTTCCGACCTGGACTGTAATTTCAACAGATGCAAGTCTTACAGGTTGGGGAGCTGTGTGGGGGTCTCTGACAGCACAAGGGGTTTGGGAATCTCAGGAGGTGAGATTACCGATCAATATTTTGGAACTCCGTGCAATTTTCAGAGCTCTTCAGTCATGGCCTCTTCTAAAGAGAGAATCGTTCATTTGTTTTCAGACAGACAATGTCACAACTGTGGCATATATCAATCATCAAGGAGGGACTCACAGTCCTCTGGCTATGAAAGAAGTATCTCTAATTCTGGTATGGGCGGAATCCAGCTCCTGTCTAGTTTCTGCGGTTCATATCCCAGGTATAGACAATTGGGAAGCGGATTATCTCAGTCGCCAAACGTTACATCCGGGCGAATGGTCTCTTCACCCAGAGGTATTTCTTCAGATTGTTCAAATGTGGGGACTTCCAGAAATAGATCTGATGGCCTCTCATCTAAACAAGAAACTTCTCAGGTATCTGTCCAGATCCAGGGATCCTCAAGCGGAAGCAGTGGATGCATTGTCACTTCCTTGGAAGTATCATCCTGCCTATATCTTTCCACCTCTAGTTCTTCTTCCAAGAGTAATCTCCAAGATTCTGAAGGAATGCTCGTTTGTTCTGCTGGTAGCTCCAGCATGGCCTCACAGGTTTTGGTGTGCGGATCTTGTCCGGATGGCCTCTTGCCAACCGTGGACTCTTCCGTTAAGACCAGACCTTCTGTCGCAAGGTCCTTTTTTCCATCAGGATCTCAAATCCTTAAATTTAAAGGTATGGAGATTGAACGCTTGATTCTTAGTCAAAGAGGTTTCTCTGACTCTGTGATTAATACTATGTTACAGGCTCGTAAATCCGTATCTAGGGAGATATATTATAGAGTCTGGAAGACTTATATTTCTTGGTGTCTTTCTCATCATTTTTCCTGGCATTCTTTTAGAATTCAGAGAATTTTACAGTTTCTTCAGGATGGTTTGGATAAAGGTTTGTCTGCAAGTTCATTGAAAGGACAAATCTCTGCTCTTTCTGTTCTTTTTCACAGAAAGATTGCTAATCTTCCTGATATTCATTGTTTTGTACAAGCTTTGGTTCGTATAAAACCTGTCATTAAGTCAATTTCTCCTCCTTGGAGTTTGAATTTGGTTCTGGGGGCTCTTCAAGCTCCTCCGTTTGAACCTATGCATTCATTGGACATTAAATTACTTTCTTGGAAAGTTTTGTTTCTTTTGGCTATCTCTTCTGCCAGAAGAGTTTCTGAATTATCTGCTCTTTCTTGTGAGTCTCCTTTTCTGATTTTTCACCAGGATAAGGCGGTGTTGCGAACTTCTTTTGAATTTTTACCTAAGGTTGTGAATTCTAACAACATTAGTACAGAAATTGTGGTTCCTTCATTATGTCCTAATCCTAAGAATTCTAAGGAGAAATCATTGCATTCTTTGGATGTAGTTAGAGCTTTGAAATATTATGTTGAAGCTACTAAGAATTTCCAAAAGACTTCTAGTCTATTTGTTATCTTTTCCGGTTCTAGGAAAGGTCAGAAGGCCTCTGCCATTTCTTTGGCATCTTGGTTGAAATCTTTAATTCATCATGCTTATGTCGAGTCGGGTAAAACTCTGCCTCAAAAGATTACAGCTCATTCTACTAGGTCATTTTCTACTTCCTGGGCGTTTAGGAATGAAGCTTCGGTTGATCAGATTTGCAAAGCAGCAACTTGGTCTTCTTTGCATACTTTTACTAAATTCTACCATTTTGATGTGTTTTCTTCTTCTGAAGCTGTTTTTGGTAGAAAAGTACTTCAGGCAGCTGTTTCAGTTTGAATCTTATGCTTATATTTTCCGATTTTTTCTTTATAAGATTTAAACTTTATTTTTGGGTGTGGATTTTTTTCAGCAGAATTGGCTGTCTTTATTTTATCCCTCCCTCTCTAGTGACTCTTGCGTGGAAGATCCACATCTTGGGTAGTCATTATCCCATACGTCACTAGCTCATGGACTCTTGCTAATTACATGAAAGAAAACATAATTTATGTAAGAACTTACCTGATAAATTCATTTCTTTCATATTAGCAAGAGTCCATGAGACCCACCCTTTTTTGTGGTGGTTATGATTTTTTTGTATAAAGCACAATTATTCCAATTCCTTATATTTATGCTTCACACTTTTTTCTTATCACCCCACTTCTTGGCTATTCGTTAAACTAATTTGTGGGTGTGGTGAGGGGTGTATTTATAGGCATTTTGAGGTTTGGGAAACTTTGCCCCTCCTGGTAGGAATGTATATCCCATACGTCACTAGCTCATGGACTCTTGCTAATATGAAAGAAATGAATTTATCAGGTAAGTTCTTACATAAATTATGTTTTTACAGGCATCTTTGTATTTATTTTAACCAGATACAATATCTATTAAATAGTTAATAACTATTTAATAGCTACCTAGATAAAATAATTACAAAATTACCTGTAAAATAAATCCTAACCTACACTATCAATAAATTAATTAAATAAACTATCTACAATTATCTACAATTAAATCAACTAAACTAAATAAAAAAACAAACAAACACTAAATTACAAAAAAACAAACACTAATAACAAAAAATAAAAAAAGATTACAAGAATTTTAAACTAATTACACCTACTCTAAGCCCCATAAAAAAATAACAAAGCCCCCCAAAATAAAAAAATGCCCTACCCTATTCTAAAATTAAAATTGTAAAGCTCTTTTACCTTACCAGCCCTTAAAAGGGCCTTTTGCGGGGCATGCCCCAAAGAATTCTGCTCTTTTGCCTGTAAAAAAAAAACATACAATACCCCCCCAACATTACAACCCAACACCCACATACCCCTAATCTAACCCAAACCCCCCTTAAATAAACCTAACACTAAGCCCCTGAAGATCTTCCTACCTTGTCTTCACCACGCCGGGTATCACTGATCCGTCCAGAAGAGGGTCCGAAGTTTTCCTCCTATCCGGCAAGAAGAGCTCCTCCAGAGGGTCCAAAGTCTTCATCCTATCCGGGCAGAAGATGACATCCGGGACCAGCAGACATCTTCATCCAAGCGGCATCTTCTATCTTCTTCCATCCGGCGCGGAGCGGGACCATCTTCAAGCAGCCGACGCGGAGCCATCATTCTTCACCGACTGACTAACGACGAATGAAGGTTCCTTTAAGGGACGTCATCCAAGATGGCGTCCCTCGAATTCTAATTGGCTGATAGGATTCTATCAGCCAATCAGAATTAAGCTAGGAAAAATCTGATTGGCTGATTGAATCAGCCAATCAGATTGAAGTTCAATCCGATTGGCTGATCCAATCAGCAAATCTGATTGAGCTCGCATTCTATTGGCTGTTCCGATCAGCCAATAGAATGCGAGCTCAATCTGATTGGCTGATCCAATCAGCAAATCTGATTGAACTTGAATCTGATTGGCTGATTCAATCAGCCAATCTGATTGTTCCTACCTTAATTCCGATTGGCTGATAGGATTCTATCAGCCAATCGGAATTCGAGGGACGCCATCTTGGATGACGTCCCTTAAAGGAACCTTCATTCGTCGTTAGTCCGTCGGTGAAGTTAGATGGCTCCGCGTCGGCTGCTTGAAGATGGTCCTGCTCCGCGCCGGATGGAAGAAGATAGAAGATGCCGCTTGGATGAAGATGTCTGCTGGTCCGGATGTCCTCTTCTGCCCGGTTAGGATAAAGACTTTGGACCCTCTGGAGGAGCTCTTCTTGCCGGATAGGAGGAAGACTTCGGACCCTCTTCTGGACAGATCCGTGATACCTGGCGTGGTGAAGACAAGGTAGGAAGATCTTCAGGGGCTTAGTGTTAGGTTTATTTAAGGGGGGTTTGGGTTAGATTAGGGGTATGTGGGTGGTGGGTTGTAATGTTGGGGGGGTATTGTATGTTTTTTTTGATAGGCAAAAGAGCAGAAGTCTTTGGGGCATGCCCCGCAAAAGGCCCTTTTAAGGGCTGGTAAGGTAAAAGAGCTTTACAATTTTAATTTTAGAATAGGGTAGGGCATTTTTTGGGGGGGGGCTTTGTTATTTTTTTAGGGGACTTAGAGTAGGTGTAATTAGTTTAAAATTCTTGTAATCTTTTTTTAATTTTTTGTAATTTAGTTGATAAAATTGTAGATAATTGTAGATAGTTTATTTAATTAATTTATTGATAGTGTAGTGTTAGGTTTAATTGTAACTTAGGTTAGGATTTATTTTACAGGTAATTTTGTAATTATTTTAACTAGGTAACTATAAAATAGTTATTAACTATTTAATAGCTATTGTACCTGGTTAAAATAAATACAAAGTTGCCTGTAAAATAAATATAAATCCTAAAATAGCTACAATATAATTATTATTTATATTGTAGCTATATTAGGGTTTATTTTACAGGTAAGTATTTAGCTTTAAATAGGAATAATTTATTTAATAAGATTTAAATTATATTTAACTTAGGGGTGTGTTTGTGTGAGGTTTAGACTTAGCTTTAGGGGTTAATACATTTATTAGAGTAGCAGTGAGGTCCGTCGCCAGATTAGGGGTTAATACTTGAAGTTAGGTGTCAGCGATGTTTGGGAGGGCAGATTAGGGGTTAATACTATTTATTATAGGGTTTTTGAGGCGGGAGTGAGGCGGATTAGGGGTTAATAACTTTATTATAGTAGCGGTGAGGTCCGGTCGGCAGATTAGGGGTTAATAATTGTAGGTAGGTAGCGACGACGTTGGGGGGCAGATTAGGGGTTAATAAATATTATATAGGGGTCGGCGATGTTAGGGGCAGCAGATTAGGGGTTCATAGGGATAATGTAGGTTGCGGTGTGCGATCGGCAGATTAGGGGTTAAAAAAATTAAATAGAGTGGTGGCGATGTGGGGGGACCTCGGTTTAGGGGTACATAGGTAGTTTATGGGTGTTAGTATACTTTAGAGCACAGTAGTTAAGTGCTTTATGAACCAGCGTTAGCCCAGAAAGCTCTTAACTCCTGGCTTTTCTCTGTGGCTGGAGTCTTGTCGTTAGATTTCTAATGCTCACTTCAGCCAAGACTCTAAATACCAGCGTTAGAAAGATCCCATTGAAAAGATAGGATACGCAATTGGCGTAGGGGGATCTGCGGTATGGAAAAGTCGCGGCTGGAAAGTGAGCGTTAGACCCTTTCATGACTGACTCTAAATACCAGCAGGCGGTAAAAACCAGCGTTAGGACCCCCTAACGCTAGTTTGGACGGCTAACGCAGAACTCTAAATCTAGGCGTATGTGAATAACATAGGAAAGTAAAATATTCTTTTTGTGCATCGTGTTTTGTGATCTTGGTTTTAACGCAATTGGGTTAGCGCATATGAAAATCTAGTATTCTTAAGGAGCATTAGTGAAAATTTGAATATAAAATATTTAAAAAAAAACATAAAAAAGTATTTAAAATTATTAAACATAATGTACAAAAAAAATACAGATATATTCTATGGATTATTAAAAATATTTACACAGTGATCAGCTGCTGCTCTCTGTGCATTAATCCCAGCTAAGATCTGGCAGGAAGACCACTGTCCCTTCCCCTGAGACTGACAGCAGCACCTACAGACAGTGATCAGCTGCTGCTCTCTGTGCATTAATCCCAGCTAAGATCTGTCAGGAAGACAGCTGCCCCTTCCCCTGAGAGTGACAGCAGCACCTATAGACAGTGATCAGCTGCTGCTCTCTGTGCATTAATCCCAGCTAAGATCTGTCAGGAAGACAGCTGCCCCTTCCCCTGAGAGTGACAGCAGCACCTAGAGACAGTGATCAGCTGCTGCTCTCTGTGCATTAATCCCAGCTAAGATCTGGCAGGAAGACAGCTGTCCCTTCCCCTGAGAGTGACAGCAGCACCTACAGACAGTGATCAGCTGCTGCTCTCTGTGCATTAATCCCAGCTAAGATCTGGCAGGAAGACAGCTGTCCCTTCCCCTGAGAGTGACAGCATCACCTAGAGACAGTGATCAGCTGCTGCTCTCTGTGCATTAATCCCAGCTAAGATCTGGCAGGAAGACAGCTGTCCCTTCCCCTGAGACTGACAGCAGCACCTAGAGACAGTGATCAGCTGCTGCTCTCTGTGCATTAATCCCAGCTAAGATCTAGCAGGAAGACAGCTGTCCCTTCCCCTGAGAGTGACAGCAGCACCTAGAGACAGTGATCAGCTGCTGCTCTCTGTGCATTAATCCCAGCTAAGATCTGGCAGGAAGACAGCTGCCCCTTCCCCTGAGAGTGACAACAGCACCTAGAGACAGTGATCAGCTGCTGCTCTCTGTGCATTAATCCCAGCTAAGATCTGGCAGGAAGACAGCTGCCCCTTCCCCTGAGAGTGACAGCAGCACCTAGAGACAGTGATCAGCTGCTGCTCTCTGTGCATTAATCCCAGCTAAGGTCTGGCAGGAAGACAGCTGCCCCTTCCCCTGAGAGTGACAACAGCACCTAGAGACAGTGATCAGCTGCTGCTCTCTGTGCATTAATCCCAGCTAAGATCTGGCAGGAAGACAGCTGTCCCTTCCCCTGAGAGTGACAGCAGCACCTATAGACAGTGATCAGCTGCTGCTCTCTGTGCATTAATCCCAGCTAAGATCTGGCAGGAAGACAGCTGCCCCTTCCCCTGAGAGTGACAGCAGCACCTAGAGACAGTGATCAGCTGCTGCTCTCTGTGCATTAATCCCAGCTAAGGTCTGGCAGGAAGACAGCTGCCCCTTCCCCTGAGAGTGACAGCAGCACCTAGAGACAGTGATCAGCTGCTGCTCTCTGTGCATTAATCCCAGCTAAGATCTGGCAGGAAGACAGCTGTCCCTTCCCCTGAGAGTGACAGCAGCACCTAGAGACAGTGATCAGCTGCTGCTCTCTGTGCATTAATCCCAGCTAAGGTCTGGCAGCAAGACAGCTGTCCCTTCCCCTGAGAGACAGTAATTCTAGCGGATATTAGGGCAGGCACTCTTACCACACCCCTTATTAATCATTTCTCAATATTCCATAACAAAAATGTAAGGAGTTTTAAATGGAATCTGATGGAGAGTTCCACCAGTTATACAAGGAGATAACAGGACAAGAAACCTGGCAGAATGTGAGGCCTTCTGGATATTCAATAAGGGCATTGGTGAGGTGAGTGCCCGCAAATTAGAGGGACTGTTTAAATCTGTTTCTAAAAAGCTGTGAAGGATATTAAGACATTACACTTTAAACTCTAAGGTTGATGTGAGGTAGCTTAAATAATATTTAGCAGACAAATTACATGAGATATTAATGCCCTATTATATTTAGATAATATTGCATTTTGCTCAAATTTAGCATGTTTGATCTCAGCTCTTATTTCCACAGTTTGGGTTCCGGCCCGGATAACGGGTATTAATCCATCTGAAACATTTGAATAATTTATATAATTAGCTTAATGGGCCAGTTTATTCAGACAATACATACAGCCTCCAGGGAGTGTCAGGACAAGTGGGTCCACTATTACTATCTATATGTATTAATATTACTTAGATGTGACAAGTATAGAATATTGTATTTCTTTCTACAATCTATAATTCATTTGTTTGGCAATAGTACCTAGGGATAGCGGCAACAAGGATTGGACTCATAGGCTAATGATTGCGTTTATATGTGTCAGAGTGTATCAATGCTTTGCATACAATTCATTAGGTATGAGGACGTGAGGTCCTTCCATGTAGTAATTATCTTTCTGTTAATGAAGTTGTTACACATCTTGGGAGGCAGTTTATTAGTTTACATACTACGGACTAACTGGGTATGCCAATAAGGGAGAGAGGGGACACAGGTAACAGGGGATACCGTTTGGTCTATTGTTTTTGGAGGTGTGTGACTCCGGACCAATTGGATCAAAGGAAAATGTTTAATACTTTCAGTGTGAAATGTTTTACATGAGGCTAGGAGCACGGCACAACAGCAAAACATGTCAGCCTATGTACTAATTTTCCTGTGATCCACTCACCCAGGGTTTTACCCAGGGTTGAGCACAACCCATTTGTTTTTACGATGTTGTAATAAAGTTTATTATTTTTAAACCCTAACCTTACTTGGTGCTCCTCAATTGCTCCTTGTCTATCCTATTTTTGGCCACCAGTTAGCATGAACGAAGATGTAGGGTCCTGCAGGGGTACAGTTACCCGGTCTGACAATCCAGTAGTATCCCGTAACAGTCGGAAGTCCGTGGGAGCCACGGGAAGGTGGTAGAGAGCAAGGACAGAGTCAGCAAATGGAGCAGTGATCGGCTGCAAGCAACGCTGCAAGTGAAACTTGATACTTACAATTGGAACCCTCTAACAGCCCAATAGCTGTTTAGATCTGGACTTGGGAACTGTGAGTAAACGCATTGTTGTGGTTCTATGCATTTAGCATAGCGACTCATAAGGTTCCAGTTATCTAACACAGGGGAAGTTGTTGTGGATTTCTTTGGATATTACAGACTGGGAGACTTGTGTGCAACTTATCTATCTGTACCCACACAGCTGTGTGAATATGTCTAGAAATGCAAGTGCTCTATATTCAGGCTCAAACAGTTTTCAAGGATTGCATGAATTTTTCTATTTGCTAAGGCATTTTTACATATGTGAATTGACTGTTAGAAGTGCGAGATCGTATTCCCAATTCTTTTCTCAACTTCACCTATACTACATATATCTGAGCGGTGCTTATCCGCTGACAAATACCCTTATGATAAGGGCTCAGGTGTGGCCAGCAGAATGACTATCATGTCTTTTTCTACCTTTACAACAAAGTTGCTGATAAGTGACCAGCTAAATAGTCATCAACATAAGCGATTACTATTGTAAAATTGAGGTTTGTAAAGCCTATTTTATGTCATTTGATGTTTTCCTATGTTCTCTTTTGTTTGTTTTCAAAATATTCTTTTGGCACATTTAATTGATGTCATTATCACTACATGGCTATGGTATGTGATGTTTTACGCAAAACCTCAATATAAACATTTAAAAAACAAACAAACAAAAAAAACACACACATTCTAATTTCGAATATTGAAATTCAATTGGAATAGACAAATGTATAAAACTTTGTTTTAAATGAATGTTGTCAAATATTCTCCCATCCCTAGTGGCTGGCAGTTTTGTGGTACAACCTTGTACCCATGTGCCATAAATTCATCATCTCTCATACACTGCTCCAAAAAATAAAGGGAACACTAAAATAACACATCCTAGATCTGAATGAAATAAATATTGTAATGAAATAATTTGTTCTTTACATATTTGAATGTGCTGACAACAAAATCACACAGAAATTAAAAATGGAAATCAAATGTTTCAACCCATGGAGCTCTGGATTTGGAGTCACTCAAAATTTAAGTGGAAAAACACACTACAGACTGATCCAAATTTGATGTAATGTCCTTAAAACAAGTCAAAATGAGGCTCAGTAGTGTGTGGCTTCCATGTGCCTGTATGACCTCCCTACAGCACCTGTGCATGCTCCTGATGAGGTGGCGGATGGTTTCCTGAGGGATCTCCTCCCAGACCGGGACTAAAGCATCTGCCAACTCCTGGACAGTCTGTGGTGCAAGGTGACGTTGGTGGATGGAGCGAGATATCATGTCCCAGATGTGCTCAATTGGATTCAGGTCTGGGGAACGGTGGCCCAGTCCATAGCATCAATGCCTTCGTATTGCAGGAACTGCTGACAGACTCCAGCCATATGAGGTCTAGCATTGTCTTACATTAGGAGGAACTCAGGGCCAACCACACCAGCATATGTTCTCACAAGGGGTCTGAGGATCTCATCTCGCTACCTAATGGCAGTCAGGCTACCTCTGGTGAGCACATGGAGGGCTGTGCGGCCCCCCAAAGAAATGCCACCCCACACCATTAATGATCCACTGCCAAACTGGTCATGCTGGAGGATGTTGCAGGCAGCAGAACGTTCTCCATGGCATCTCCAGACTGTCATGTCTGTCGCATGTGCTCAGTGTGAACCTGCTTTTATCTGTGAAGAGCACAGGGCGCCAGTGGCACATTTGCCAATCTTGGTGTTCTCTGGCAAAAGCCAAACGTCTTGCACGGTGTTGGACTGTAAGCACAACCCCCACCTGTGGACGTCGGGCCCTCATACCACCCTCATGTAGTCTGTTTGACCATTTGAGAAGACACATGCACATTTGTGGCCTGCTGGAGGTCATTTTGCAGGGCTCTGGCAGTGCTCCTCCTGTTCCTCCTTGCACAAAGGAGGAGGTAGCGGTCCTGCTGTTGGGTTGTTACCCTCCTACGAGCTCCTCCACATCTCCTGATGTACTGGCCTGTCTCCTGGTAGTGCCTCCATGGTCTGGACACTACGCTGACAGACACAGCAATCCTTCTTGCCACAGATCACATTGATGTGCCATCCTGGATGAGCTGCACTACCTGCGCCTCTTGTGTGGGTTGTAGACTCCGTCTCATACTACCACTAGAGTGAAAGTACCGCCAGCATACAAAAGTGACCAAAACATCAGCCAGAAAGCATAGGAACTGAGAAGTGGTCTGTGGTCACCACCTGCAGAACCACTCCTTTATTGGGGGTGTCTTGCTAATTGCCTATAATGTCCACCTGTTGTCTATCCCATTTGCACAACAGCATGTGAAATTGATTGTCACTCAGTGTTGCTTCTTAAGTGGACAGTTTGATTTCACAGAAGTGTGATTGACTTGGAGTTACATTGTGTTTTTTATTTGAAATAGTTTTTATTGATTTTAAACAGAAATACAGAGTTTCCAAAATTTACATGCACAATTTTACCCCTTCATGACCAGATAAAACAAATTCTGTCATGTAAACATTTTGAAACAGTAAATATGATTTGATGGCCTAACCCATCCCTCTCTATATTCTGCCATTATGGTAGATTACCTAAATGAAATAAGAAATTCAACTCCCCAACCTGTAAAACACTCCCCCCACACCCCTTTTTCCAGGCTGTCCTAACATGTCTCCAACCCACGTGAGGATTAATATGTATCACTAGCCTTCCTCAAAACTTCACCTAATTAGACGGGATATGTCACCACTACCCATGCCATCATTTCTGTTTAAGTATGTCGTGTCCTACTACTTATGTTCCTATTATTCTTCCTGTTCTGACAGATTCTGCACCTCGTACTTCATTAACATCCAAAAAAACCATACCTTATCAAATTGCTCTGGCTGGCCTTGTGACCATGCCGCCGCTTCTGATAAATGAAAGGTGTCTAAAATTTTATCTGTCACTTCCTGCCATGTGGGTGTCCCCACTTTCCAATGTCTAGCGACACAGATTCTCAGACACGTACAGAGAATTCTGATAAAACAGTTAATTGATTTGTTGAATGGTCTTACTCTATCATGCAACAATGCCTGTGATATTGTGAGGGTAATTCTTTCGTTCAGAAGCAGACCTATCAACGTTGAAAGTTTCCCCCAAAGTGTCTGAACCCTAGGGCATTCCCACCACATGTGTCTAAATGTCCCTTTCTCCCTACATCCCCTATAGCAATTACCATCGTGTGTTACTGCATAGTGCATCGTTCTGGTAGGTGTGAGGTACCATCTAAAAACTACCTTGATAGCATTCTCTCTCAGATCTGAACTGAATAATCCTTTACTTGCATCCCTCAGTAAGTCCTCCCATTCATCCTTCTCCCTGACTTCCCCAATATCTCCTTCCCATCTCTCCATTAAAGGTGATTTAGTCTGGCTTCTCGCTTTTTGCATCAGCAAGTAGATTCGAGAGATCAGTTTTTTCCCCCTGAACGGAGCACTTATCATTCTCTCCAATTCTGTAATAGGTGTAGACCGTTTTGATGACATGTAAGTATGTATGGATGAGCTAACCTGTAGGTACAAATACCAGTGAAGGGGCTCCGGCTCTATTCTTTCCCTGATCTGATTGTATGTGAGTATTTTTAAATTCTGCAAGAAATCAGCTACCCTGTACAAGCCCTTGTTCTCCCACTTTCCGACCGACCTCCTCAGTTCACCAGGTATTAAGAATTTAATGGGTTTAAGTAAGGACAACGGTCTACAAAGTTTTAACCCTCTCGTGATTTTTGTCCAAAGGCTTAAAGCCTCCATTGCAACCGGTGATTTATATTCATTCACTTTTAAAAGTTTCTCATATGATGTCCGATGCCCTATTATAACCTGCTATTTATGCCTCTATCTTAGGCCAAATTAGTTCATTGTCACTCTTCCCCATCACTACTGACTGAGCTAGTCTAGAGGCCTGGTAGTAATCAATGAGATTTGGTAGTCCTACCCCCCCCCCATCTGTCTGTGCTGTTTCAATACCTGCACCACTATCCTAGTCCTACCGTCTCCCCTTAAGAATTTTATTAAATTGTCCTGTAAGGCCTCGAGATCTTTAGTGGTTATACCTATGGGCATAGCTCTAAAAATGTACATTAGTCTCGGAAGGAGGTTCATTTTGATTGCCATTAATCTACCATACCATGAGAAGTTCCCTTTTTTCCATTTTACCAAATCACCTCTAATGGCCTTGTAGATTGGAAGATAGTTTAACCTATATAGTTCTGACAAGCTATCGCTCAGTTTAACCCCTAAGTAAGTGATGTGTTTCCCCCCCCACCCCGCAATATCAAATATCAAAGTTTAATTCAATTGCCTTTTTCGTGTGTGATGGAAGACAAATCTGAAGTGCCTCGCATTTGGTGGCATTGATCTTGTAGCCCGAAATCACTGAGAACTCTTCCAGGGTTTTAAATAGGTGTGTTAGTGAGTGTAGGGGTCTGGTTAGTGTTAATAACACGTCATCTGCAAACAACATTAATTTATATTACGAAGCTGCTACCTGTACTCCCGAGATATCTTTCGAGTTCCTAATGTATGAGGCCAGTGGCTCTATGCAGAGAGCGAATAACAGTGGCGACAATGGGCACCCCTGCCGGGTCCCATTTAAGATCGCTATTTGTTTAGATATATGGCCCGCCACCCCCACTACCGCTGTTGGCCCAGAATAAATACCTTTAAGTGCTTGTATAAAGGTCCCTTTAAACCCCATAACTGAGAGCACTTTGAACATGAAACTCCAGTCTACCCTGTCAAACGCTTTTTCTGCGTCTAATGACAGGAATTGAGCTGGAGTCCCAGCTGCCCTCAAGTAATCTATCAGGGTGACAGCTCTCCTAACATTGTCCGGGGCCTCCCTATCCTGTATAAATCCCACCTGATCCTGGTGGATCAGTGCGGGGATAATCTGTTTTAGTCTATTTGCCATTATTTTGGCAAAGATTTTAATGTCATGATTTATTAGGGAAATCGGCCTATAATTCTGACAAGATTTGATGTTTTTCCCCCCTTTTGGTATCACTATTATCTTTGCCTTGAGTGCTTCCCTAGGTATCTCCCAACCCTCCATTATACCATTACAAAAGTTGACCAGATGTGGTACCAATTCTTTCTTGAACAGTTTATAATATTCCCCTGTCAGTCCATCAGGACCTGCAGCCTTTCCTTATTTTAAATCCTTGATTACCCCCAGGACTTCTGAGCTTGTTATTTTCTTATTAAGACTATCTAGATCACTTTCCGTGACTGTTTGCAGTCTCGCTCCTTCTAAAAATTGTCTCTTCTTGGCGGCTATATGTCCTGACCCTACTTTTTTTTCCCTTGTAACCACAGACCCCTCAGTGGTGTGCATGGGCTTCAACATCCTAATCTGTTTGTCAATCCCTGCTTCCCATTTCCCCAAACCCTCTATTCGATCAACATATTTGCCTTTAGGAGACCCAGCCTGTAAGAATAAAAACAAAAACATACAAAAACATCTCACATAAACATTAGATAAACCAATCTTAACTGAACAGTACATTAAGGTAGACTAATAAGGCAGCCAAATATTACTTTCCTATATTGACTCTTAATGGCATACATTTAAATAAAGCCAACTCCACAACAGTATAATAAGCCCATAATAAACTAGAAACTGCTTACATGTCCCTCTTTCATGACCTTCCTATACAATGTTACAAACCATCGTACCTTCCGATGATGCAAAGGGTACAGTCTCTTTTAGCCCCTAAACGTAATTAAACTTTAATAAACATTCTCCTTCAGAATCTCAGTCCTTAGTCCATAATAAACATTGAACATAACCTGTAAGAAAAACATAGCATTAACAGCTGTGTATACTCATCTGTCCGGCGCTCTTGTCCTAGCAAGTCCCATTCTTCTCGGTCGTGGACTAAAAACTGAGCACCATAGAGCTTCACATCAATTAAGCCCTGAAAAGAAAATTCTGTCACTTCATGTCTTCCTTCTCTTCTCGGGGACACGTGCCCACTTCCTCTGGAATGGTTTTCTGATACCCTCTTCACCCCCTGTAGGGGGTCTTTGCTGTTGGAAAGTTGGTGGCTCGAGTTTCATTTTTCTGCAGGTTTCTGGAATCTCTGCTGGGTCCTTGATTGATAGGACTCTATTCTCCCAGGAGATGTGCAAAGCCAATGGGAATCCCCATCTGTAAGGGATTTGATTTTTCCTCAGCTGGGCTGTGAGTGGGCGAAGTGCTCCTCTTCTCTGTAGTGTCCTTAAGCATAAATCTTGAAAGAATTGGATGACATTGCCCTGATGCTTAAATGTTGGATTTCTGCGTGCTGCCGCCATTATTTCCTCTTTTTCTTGGAATCTGAGCATCCGAATTATAATGTCCCTAGGCGGGTCATCCCCTTTGGGTTTCGGCCTGAGTGCCCTGTGAGCCCTTTCTATCTGGAATTTCTCCTTACCTCCAACCCCTGTAATACCTTGGAATAGGTTGAATAGATACGTGTTCAGCTCTTTTGGGGTCACTGATTCTGGGACACCTTTCAGGCGTATATTGCAGCGGTGACTGTGATTCTCTAGATCTTCGAGCTTGTCATGTATATCTTCCAGTTCTTGCTGCTGAGCTGTCGATTGAGTTGTAATATCATTCAGGCCTTCTGCTAATGCTTATCTGCTTTCTTCAAGAGAGTCAACTCTAGAACCTAGTTCACAAACTTCCTGCTTAAGTTCCGTCAAACTGTTAGTGACCGTGTTCTGGAGTGTTTCAATTTTCTCAAGATGTCTCTCTAAATTTGTAGAAATGTCTTGTTTTGACACCAGTTGTTCTAGGTCAGCTCTAGTTAAGGGTTCATGGCAACCCGTACTCGTATGGGGGTTCGTGTCATTATCTCCGTCTGACTGAGGTGATTGTTGTTCTAGCGATTTCTCCCCTCTGGTAGCTTTAAAAAAGATGGGTGCCGTAGACTGCTTGTTTATAAGCGTAGCTTTAATGTTCCTTTTGGAGGCCATTTTTGAGGCTCCCCTTTGACCAGGCAAAGTTTTTCTTTTGTAGATTTCAGCAAATGCACCTACAACAGTCTCTTACTCTCTTTAATGCCCCTAGTTTTCACACTCTCCGTTATTCAAAATTTAGCATTCAAAAGGGGCAGCTCCTCCTGATTTCTAAAGGCAGTCTCAATAATTTACAGCTCCTCTTTTGGCCCTCTTCAAATATATAAGATGTTTAAGGCCTCTTCTAGGGATAAAATATGTGTTCATTGTGTGCTTTGCTATGTCTCCCTTAAATCTCTGAGGGGTATGAAGAATCCTACAGGGCATGAGCTTGCTTCAGTTATACAGACTGTAGGTCTCATTCATTTATTTATGCATCATCCTAGCACTCACTGAACAGTAAGATTTAAACTGCTCACTTTTTCCCCTGCAGCCCTTTGGCATCACTCCATAGATTTCCCCTTGCTGTTTAATAGCAACTGCATCCCTTCTATAATTAGTGCGGGCCTCCTTGTACACCTCTGTGAGCAGCCAGACCTCCCATCACACTTGCGGTGTTACCCGCTAATCGGTTCAGCCCTTGCTGTGTGACCCCAGTTGTGATCACCCTCTGCCTCTCAAGAATACTTCCCCGCTGACTTGCGGTAATCACCGCTACTCACTTCATCTCCGTTTGACTTAGCAAGCACCGCTTTGCAAGCCGATGTTCTCACAAGTGCGCCACGTGGCCTTTTAACATGGCCGCTGTCTCTCTGTGCCCGTTATACCGGTTGAGGTTTTTTCTTGCCGGGTGCTATGTGCGGCGCTCCGCCGCAAGACTCACACTGTCCTGACACTCTGGGCTCACCTCCACTCTTCTTATATCTGGCTTACATGAGGCTGTCTGCTCAAAAATGCCTGTAAGCTAGCTTGGCTGTCTGGAGCTTTACCCTTATGCGGCCATTTCGCTCTCACTCCAGGCTCCGCCCTACATTGTGTTTTTTAAAGGGACACTGAACCCAAAATTTTTCTTTTGTGATTCAGATAGAGCATGAAATATAAAGCAACTTTCTAATTTACGCCTATTATCAAATTTTCTTCATTCTCTTGGTATCTTTATTTGAAATGCAAGAATGTAAGTTTAGATTCCGGTCCATTTTTGGTGAACAACCTGGGTTGTTCTTGCTGATTGGTGGATAAATTCATCAACCAATAAAAAAAGTGCTATCCAGAGGTCTGAAGTTATAAAAAAAAAGCTTAGATGACTTTTTAAAATAAAGATAGCAGGAGAACGAATAAAATTGATAATAAGAGTAAATTAAAAAGTTGCATGCTCTATCTGAATCATGAAAGAAAAAAATTGATTTCAGTGTCCCTTTAAGTGTTACCTTTACAGGGAGTGCAGAACTATTAGGCAAGTTGTATTTTTGAGGATTAATTTTATTATTGAACAACAACCATGTTCTCAATGAACCCAAAAAAGTCATTAATATCAAAGCTGAATAGTTTTGGAAGTAGTTTTTAGTTTGTTTTTAGTTATAGCTATTTTAGGGGGATATCTGTGTGTGCAGGTGACTATTACTGTGCATAATTATTAGGCAACTTAACAAAAAACAAATATATACCCATTTCAATTATTTATTTTTACCAGTGAAACCAATATAACATCTCAACATTCACAAATATACATTTCTGACATTCAAAAACAAAACAAAAACAAATGAGTGACCAATATAGCCACCTTTCTTTGCAAGGACACTCAAAAGCCTGCCTTCCATGGATTCTGTCAGTGTTTTGATCTGTTCACCATCAACATTGCGTGCAGCAGCAACCACAGCCTCCCAGACACTGTTCAGAGAGGTGTACTGTTTTCCCTCCTTGTAAATCTCACATTTGATGATGGACCACAGGTTCTCAATGGGGTTCAGAGCAGGTGAACAAGGAGGCCATGTCATTAGATTTTCTTCTTTTATACCCTTTCTTGCCAGCCACGCTGTGGAGTACTTGGACGCGTGTGATGGAGCATTGTCCTGCATGAAAATCATGTTTTTCTAGAAGGATGCAGGCTTCTTCCTGTACCACTGCTTGAAGAAGGTGTCTTCCAGAAACTGGCAGTAGGACTGGGAGTTGAGCTTGACTCCATCCTCAACCCGAAAAGGCCCCACAAGCTAATCTTTGATGATACCAGCCCAAACCAGTACTCCACCTCCACCTTGCTGGCGGGAGTCGGACTGGAGCTCTCTGCCCTTTACCAATCCAGCCACAGGCCCATCCATCTGGCCCATCAAGACTCACTCTCATTTCATCAGTCCATAAAACCTTAGAAAAATCAGTCTTGAGATATTTCTTGGCCCAGTCTTGACGTTTCAGCTTGTGTGTCTTGTTCAGTGGTGGTCGTCTTTCAGCCTTTCTTACCATGGCCATGTCTCTGAGTATTGCACACCTTGTGCTTTTGGGCACTCCAGTGATGTTGCAGCTCTGAAATATGGCCAAACTAGTGGCAAGTGGCATCTTGGCAGCTGCACGCTTGACTTTTCTCAGTTCATGGGCAGTTATTTTGCGCGTTGGTTTTTCCACACGCTTCTTGCGACCCTGTTGACTATTTTGAATGAAACGCTTGATTGTTCGATGATCACGCTTCAGAAGCTTTGCAATTTTAAGAGTGCTGCATCCCTCTGCAAGATATCTCACTATTTTTGACTTTTCTGAGCCTGTCAAGTCCTTCTTTTGACCCATTTTGCCAAAGGAAAGGAAGTTGCCTAATAATTATGCACACCTGATATAGGGTGTTGATGTCATTAGACCACACCCCTTCTCATTACAGAGATGCACATCACCTAATATGCTTAATTGGTAGTAGGCTTTCGAGCCTATACAGCTTGGAGTAAGACAACATGCATAAAGAGGATGATGTGGTCAAAATACTCATTTGCCTAATAATTCTGCACACAGTGTATTATTTTTTTGAGCAGTGTATAACAATACAGATAACAAAACATTGTTCATATTTACTGAGATTCTACTGAAAAATATCATACACAGAGATAAAAATATATTTTAAATAGTAAATCTAAACTTCTACTTAGCTTTTCAGTCATTTTTTTTCAGTCATCTCTAAAATAATCATTTAATTATACTGAACATAAGTATAAATCACAGTTGTTTTTTTGATTGTGTTTGTAGAATTGGTAAATGTATAATTATAGTTATCTTTACCCATCTGCAAGAAACTTGCCCAGCATTGCAATTAGCAAATTGAGAGGAACACTATATATATGTGGGTGAAACTGACACACAAAATCCTTATGCGCGGGCAATGAGCACGTGCATTGAGTCTTGTATAATATGGTGCTCAACGCTTCTCTGTCAGCCTGGAATATGGTCAAGATCACTGCAGCGGTCCAGCTGTTGTCTTTGGCTTTCATTATATTTATTGCTGATAGCAGTGACTTTGAGACATTGAAAATTCTTAAGGAAAAATATTTCAAACAGGGAGATTTTTTACTGGGTGCAGTAATGCAGCTGGTGCTTCCTGGAAAAATATTCAGCATCGATTACACAGAGTCACCTTCATTTTATAATCCCACCTGGTAAGCCACCATTACACATTTATTCCATCTGCTACGCCACTATTACATATTTATCCCATCTGGTAAGCCACCATTACACATTTATCCCATCTGGTAAGCCACTATTACATATTTATCCCATCTGGTAAGCCACCATTACACATTTATCCCATCTGGTAAGCCACCATTACACATTTATCCCATCTGGTAAGCCACCATTACATATTTATCCTATCTGGTAAGCCACTATTACACATTTATCCCATCTGGTAAGCCACCATTACACATTTATCCCATCTGGTAAGCCACCATTACATATTTATCCCATCTGATAAGCCACTATTACACATTTATCCCATCTGGTAAGCCACCATTACACATTTATCCCATCTGGTAAGCCACCATTACATATTTATCCCATCTGGTAAGCCACTATTACACATTTATCCCATCTGGTAAGCCACCATTACACATTTATCCCATCTGGTAAGCCACCATTACATATTTATCCCATCTGGTAAGCCACCATTACACATGTTTATGTGAAACTATTAAATAGTGTTAGTATTCCAATCCAACAGAATTCCAGTACAAATTACCTCATGAATTTTGTACACAGTTTAAAAATTCAAACGCATAACCAATCAGAAAATCACAACTATATATTGCATAGGGACAATTCAACAGCAGTACTGGGTCTGTCAGTGACACTTTTACTGCAGCTTTCTGCATGCCTTTGGGACTTTTGTAAACCAATATATTTGATACTCCATGTTGGTTGGTTTTGAGTGGCATTTTCAGCTGGTCATGCAGCAATTTTACTATATTAAAGTGATGGTAAATGTGAACATCCAACAAACACTCAAATTTACCATCACTAAAAATAAAGCTGAGTTTAAGTGATCAATTATTAAAAAAAGGGTGCTAAGCTCACCCTGACCGTGCCACTGCACCTTGCTAAACTCAGCGGCTCTGGCCGCCAATGGCACATCGCTCTTCTACCAATGAGGTGATGTTTGCCCCTATAAACCAATAGCCATACCAGCATACATAACACTGTCAGATGACACACACAGCTATTGGTTTAGAGGTAAAAATGTCATCTCAGAGCCACTGAGTATATCGAGGTGAAGTGGCACATTCATCGTAAGTTTAGCACTTTTTTTTAATAATTGATTACTTAAACTCAACTTTATTTTTAGTGATGGTAAATCCTAGCACTTGTTAAATGCGCAGATTTACCATCACTTTAAGTTCCTGTGCATGCTAAGGCCTAGATTTGGAGTTCGGCGGTAAAAGGGCTGTTAACGCTCCGCGGGCTTTTTTCTGGCCGCACCATAAATTTAACTCTGGTATCGAGAGTTAAAACAAATGCTGCGTTAGGCTCCAAAAAAGGAGCGTAGAGCATTTTTACCGCAAATGCAACTCTCGATACCAGAGTTGCTTACGGACGCGGCCGGCCTCAAAAACGTGCTCGTGCACGATTCTCCCATAGGAAACAATGGGGCTGTTTGAGCTGAAAAAAAACCTAACACCTGCAAAAAAGCAGCGTTCAGCTCCTAACGCAGCCCCATTGTTTCCTATGGGGAAACACTTCCTACGTCTGCACCTAACACCCTAACACCCTAACACCCCGAGTCTAAACACCCCTACCCTTACACTTATTAACCCCTAATCTGCCGCCCCCGCTATCGCTGACCCCTGCATTACACTTTTAACCCCTAATCTGCCGCTCCGTAAAACGCCGCCACCTACGTTATCCCTATGTACCCCTAATCTGCTGCCCTAACATCGCCGACCCCTATGTTATATTTATTAACCCCTAATCTGCCCCCCACAACGTCGCCGACCCCTACCTACACTTATTAACCCCTAATCTGCCGAGCGGACCTGAGCGCTACTATAATAAAGTTATTAACCCCTAATCCGCCTCACTAACCCTATCATAAATAGTATTAACCCCTAATCTGCCCTCCCTAACATCGCCGACACCTACCTTCAATTATTAACCCCTAAACTTCCGATCGGAGCTCACCGCTATTCTAATAAATGGATTAACCCCTAAAGCTAAGTCTAACCCTAACACTAACACCCCCCTAACTTAAATATAATTTTTATCTAACGAAATAAATTAACTCTTATTAAATAACTTATTTCTATTTAAAGCTAAATACTTACCTGTAAAAAAAACCCTAATATAGCTACAATATAAATTATAATTATATTATAGCTATTTTAGGATTAATATTTATTTTACAGGCAACTTTGTAATTATTTTAACCAGGTACAATAGCTATTAAATAGTTAAGAACTATTTAATAGTTACCTATTTAAAATAATAACAAATTTACCTGTAAAATAAATCCTAACCTAAGATATAATTAAACCTAACACTACCCTATCAATAAAATAATTAAATAAACTACCTACAATTACCTACAATTAACCTAACACTACACTATCAATAAATTAATTAAACACAATTGCTACAAATAAATACAATTAAATAAACTAGCTAAAGTACAAAAAATAAAAAAGAACTAAGTTACAGAAAATAAAAAAATATTTACAAACATAAGAAAAATATTACAACAATTTTAAACTAATTACACCTACTCTAAGCCCCCTAATAAAATAACAAAGCCCCCCAAAATAAAAAATTCCCTACCCTATTCTAAATTAAAAAAGTTACAAGCTCTTTTACCTTACCAGCCCTGAACAGGGCCCTTTGCGGGGCATGCCCCAAGAATTTCAGCTCTTTTGCCTGTAAAAAAAAACATACAATACCCCCCCCCCAACATTACAACCCACCACCCACATACCCCTAATCTAACCCAAACCCCCCTTAAATAAACCTAACACTAATCCCCTGAAGATCTTCCTACCTTGTCTTCACCATCCAGGTATCACCGATCCGTCCTGGCTCCAAGATCTTCATCCAACCCAAGCGGGGGTTGGCGATCCATAATCCGGTGCTCCAAAGTCTTCCTCCTATCCGGCAAGAAGAGGACATCCGGACCGGCAAACATCTTCTCCAAGCGGCATCTTCGATCTTCTTCCATCCGGTGCGGAGCGGGTCCATCTTGAAGCAGGCGACGCGGATCCATCCTCTTCTTCCGATGTCTCCCGACTAATGACGGTTCCTTTAAGGGACGTCATCCAAGATGGCGTCCCTCGAATTCCGATTGGCTGATAGGATTCTATCAGCCAATCGGAATTAAGGTAGGAATTTTCTGATTGGCTGATGGAATCAGCCAATCAGAATCAAGTTCAATCCGATTGGCTGATCCAATCAGCCAATCAGATTGAGCTTGCATTCTATTGGCTGATCGGAACAGCCAATAGAATGCGAGCTCAATCTGATTGGCTGATTGGATCAGCCAATCGGATTGAACTTGATTCTGATTGGCTGATTCCATCAGCCAATCAGAAAATTCCTACCTTAATTCCGATTGGCTGATAGAATCCTATCAGCCAATCGGAATTCGAGGGACGCCATCTTGGATGACGTCCCTTAAAGGAACCGTCATTAGTCGGGAGACATCGGAAGGAGAGGATGGATCCGCGTCGCCTGCTTCAAGATGGACCCGCTCCGCACCGGATGGAAGAAGATCGAAGATGCCGCTTGGAGAAGATGTTTGCCGGTCCGGATGTCCTCTTCTTGCCGGATAGGAGGAAGACTTTGGAGCACCGGATTATGGATCGCCAACCCCCGCTTGGGTTGGATGAAGATCTTGGAGCCAGGACGGATCGGTGATACCTGGATGGTGAAGACAAGGTAGGAAGATCTTCAGGGGATTAGTGTTAGGTTTATTTAAGGGGGGTTTGGGTTAGATTAGGGGTATGTGGGTGGTGGGTTGTAATGTTGGGGGGGGGGTATTGTATGTTTATTTTTACAGGCAAAAGAGCTGAAATTCTTGGGGCATGCCCCGCAAAGGGCCCTGTTCAGGGCTGGTAAGGTAAAAGAGCTTGTAACTTTTTTAATTTAGAACAGGGTAGGGAATTTTTTATTTTGGGGGGCTTTGTTATTTTATTAGGGGGCTTAGAGTAGGTGTAATTAGTTTAAAATTGTTGTAATATTTTTCTTATGTTTGTAAATATTTTTTTATTTTCTGTAACTTAGTTCTTTTTTATTTTTTGTACTTTAGCTAGTTTATTTAATTGTATTTATTTGTAGCAATTGTGTTTAATTAATTTATTGATAGTGTAGTGTTAGGTTAATTGTAGGTAATTGTAGGTAGTTTATTTAATTATTTTATTGATAGGGTAGTGTTAGGTTTAATTATATCTTAGGTTAGGATTTATTTTACAGGTAAATTTGTTATTATTTTAAATAGGTAACTATTAAATAGTTCTTAACTATTTAATAGCTATTGTACCTGGTTAAAATAATTACAAAGTTGCCTGTAAAATAAATATTAATCCTAAAATAGCTATAATATAATTATAATTTATATTGTAGCTATATTAGGGTTTATTTTACAGGTAAGTATTTAGCTTTAAATAGGAATAATTTATTTAATAAGAGTTAATTTATTTCGTTAGATAAAAATTATATTTAAGTTAGGGGGGTGTTAGTGTTAGGGTTAGACTTAGCTTTAGGGGTTAATCCATTTATTAGAATAGCGGTGAGCTCCGATCGGAAGTTTAGGGGTTAATAATTGAAGGTAGGTGTCGGCGATGTTAGGGAGGGCAGATTAGGGGTTAATACTATTTATGATAGGGTTAGTGAGGCGGATTAGGGGTTAATACATTTATTATAGTAGCGCTCAGGTCCGCTCGGCAGATTAGGGGTTAATAAGTGTAGGCAGGTGTCGGCGACGTTGAGGGGGGCAGATTAGGGGTTAATAAATATAATATAGGGGTCGGCGATGTTAGGGGCAGCAGATTAGGGGTACATAGGGATAACGTAGGTGGCGGCGATTTGCGGTCGGAAGATTAGGGGTTAATTATTGTAAGTAGCTGGCGGCGACGTTGTGGGGGGCAGGTTAGGGGTTAATAAATGTAATACAGGGGTCGGCGGGGTTAGGGGAAGCAGATTAGGGGTACATAAATATAACGTAGGTGGCGGTTGGCAGATTAGGGGTTAAAAATTTAAATCAAGTGGCGGCGATGTGGGGGACCTCGGTTTAGGGGTACATAGGTAGTTTATGGGTGTTAGTGTACTTTAGGGTACAGTAGTTAAGAGCTTTATAAACCGGCGTTAGCCAGAAAGCTCTTAACTCCTGCTATTTTCAGGCGGCTGGAATTTTGTCGTTAGAGCTCTAACGCTCACTTCAGAAACGACTCTAAATACCGGCGTTAGAAAGATCCCATTGAAAAGATAGGCTACGCAAATGGCGTAGGGGGATCTGCGGTATGGAAAAGTCGCGGCTGTAAAGTGAGCGTTAGACCCTTTAATCACTGACTCCAAATACCAGCGGGCGGCCAAAACCAGCGTTAGGAGCCTCTAACGCTGGTTTTGACGGCTACCGCCGAACTCCAAATCTAGGCCTAAGTTTGCAATCTTTTTGTGTTTAAATAGATTTTCCTGCTATAACATTTACCATTTTGTTCAGTTTTTACTAATGTAAACAGCTATTGCATTTATGTAGAAAGTGAAATTAAGGACAAATTATTAGCTTCCTGATAATATAACCTTCATATCTGAGAAGAATTTTAAATGAATAATGCAGCTTTATTTTGTAAAATAAGTATATTGTTTTTATGATTTTTCCCCCCACTGATGTTTATATCACCTAGAACCAAAAGACCCTCACTTACCAATTACAAACTAATACATATATATAGGATTTGAGCATAATTTGTTGTTTGTACAGAGAGAGATAGGGGGGCCATGCTCTTTCCTTGGCTTAGTTAAATAACAATACTTTATTAAAAAAGGAGCATAAGCAAATCTTCCTTTCTAATCTCTAATAGCTAAATATTTATAACGATATATACACAATAAAACACCTACCTAGTGCCCCCCTAACTGCTATATGATTCAGTGGATGCTTGTCAATATGGACAGGAGGGGCTGTGCCCCGCTAAAAAAATGTCCCCGGAAACCAAATTAATATAATAAAACAAAGGAGCATTAAACTATGTTTTATTACAGCACTTTTTTTTATTACCAGCAAGAGGGGCTTTCTAGTTAGAACAATACAGGAGAGTGAGGGACCAGATGTGGGGTAAATAGCTGTGAAATAGGGCTCACCAGGGCAGACTGTATAAGCACCCAGTTGCATTCATTTCCAAGTAGGACAAATATGCATTAGCTCAATGAATGAAAAATGTTTTCAACTAGGCACCTAGTCATAGACACCCAATTATCTGCCCAAGTAAAGACCAGATTACGCCTGGAGCGCTGTTACATGCAAGCAAAAAGGGGTTTATCGCAGGTGTTTGTGTGTTTTGGGTTTATTGCTCGTATCTCAAGTTGAAAGTAAAAGTGAACGCTTGAGCAAAATTGCTGTTTAGGCCACAATGATGACCGCATCCTCAGAGCTCTGGTAATTGTTTCTCTAAACAGAAGTCTCACAAAACACATCAAAAATACATTACAAAGTACAGTTACACAAATAACACCATCTAATAAAATTATTTAAAATAAAATTGCACAAAAAAGTTTTGAGGGCTCAAAGATATGAAGTTAAATGGCTTTAACATAGAGATACATACATATACATGTCTAAATGCGGATGAGCGAAAACAAATTACTTTGAACTTGTAATACGAGCGTTAACCGACAAATGTAAAAAACTAACTTCTAGTGGAGTTAGCGCTCGAGGGGAGCATTAAATATCACTTCCCTTGTAATCTGACAATAAACTAGGAATGCCTCGGATTGGAAGCAAGCCCCTATTTACCCACCTTTCTTTGGGAATGTTCTTTATTTACTTTGTATAACAGATTCTGAACATAGGCTATGATCATTTGAGGTCTTCATCTGGGTATTATTAAAGGAACATTATACACCAATTTTCATTTAACTGCATGTAATAGACACTACTATAAAGAAGAATATGCACAGATACTGATCTAAAAATCCAGTATAAAACCTTTTAAAAACATACTTAGAAGCTCCCAGTTTAACACTTTTGATTAGGTTGACTGGAACACCCAGTGAAACAAAGACTCCCCCCCCCCCCTTCCTCTGCATTTGAAAATACTCTTTACACAAACAGGAGCAAGCTGGAGTAGGTATACATCAGTATACGCCTACAATTTTAGGGCTTGGTTAGGAGTCGGAAAATCAGCACAATGCTCTTTGAAAATAAGCAAAAACTATACATTTGTACTAAAAAAAACACTGTATGGGCTATATACAAAACATTTTTGCAAAGAAAAATCTAGTGTATAATGTCCCTTTAACATAGAAGTATGGATCTTAACAAATTACATATATATAGATATATATTTATATACACATACACACACACACATCTACATGTAGGCGCACTGCACTATTTTGTCAGCTGCCTGAGATCATGCAATGAAAAAGGTGAGTTGATAAAAGCATGGATGTAGAATATTCATAATACACTTACACTACATAAAGGGCACATTTATGAAGATTGAGACCACATTAGAACATTGTGATTATCTTTACTATATACCTTGCTGCTCTGTGCATATTTATCAGCCCCAGAACTGCAGCTGACACTTGCCTGAGGATTGATATGACCGTTCACACACTGTCATTGTGACTGTATTAAAGGCTAGTGTCATACGGTATCAGGCAGGCATCCTGCTGTAAGACTATCTTTATTTACCAGGTATGTCTTGCTCATATTGTCTCCTGTATGTTTTAATTTACATTATTTAACAACTGGCTTATGACAGACAATAAGTTAGATTAGGTTGCTGACCCCTGGGTTAGGCCTTAGTAAAACACACCTTTTATTTTGCTATAAGCATGGCTATCCTAAGGCTAAGCTACTATTATGCCTGTTGCTGTCAGTGGACTTTTTTGCCTTGAACCTTTTATAAATGTGCCACACTCATGTGTGTGAGTACAGTACTGGCAGTACATGTGTACGTGTATGTGAGATTATATAGTTGTGTATTTGATAGTATGCATGTGAGTGTGGTTGTGTTGTAAGTGCATGTGAGAAAGTGTGTGAGTTCAGCTATTGTGTAGTTTATGTTTGCATTGTGCATGCTGAAGGGATAGGGTGGGATATCACATTCAATGTTTAGTTTGGGAAGAGCCTAGATGCCCCACTAACTGACAACTTCACCAGCTGCCACAGTCATGACTGTTGATAGAAAACTGATAAATCCACCTTATAAGAGCAAATTACAATGGGAGAGAGGGAAAACAGCAGTTCACAGAAAAGTAGATAACATTAACTCCAGACAGCCTGGTGTATCCTCAGGATAGTTGTGATGGATTGGATTAAAAGTCCAAATTGGAAAAAAACAGTTAAAGGTTTCGAGACATGCAGGGGGATACAGAGCATACAGTATGATATTAAGTCTGCGGTACAGTCTGAGGTGAGGTCTGATGTGGATATATAGCTGACAAAGGATACAGGTCTGATTTGATGTTTTATATAAGCAACTGTATTCAGGACCAGAGGACTAATCTGATGAATAATTTTATAAATGTTATTATTATACTTTATTTATAAAGTACCAACAAATTCTGCAGCACTGTCCATGGGTACAATTGATATAAGTGCAACTATAATACAATATTTGACAAACAATACAGGAGGAATTTAGGGCCCTATTCTGATACAATCTAGAAGGGTAGAAGGTTGAGGAACAGGAGGTGAAGACTGCAATTGTGAGAATGATGTTAATACAGAGATGGATGAGGGTAATTATTAGGTAAGTGAAATTAATTTGTTATTGAGTTGGGTGGTAGGCTACCCCAAACAAAAAAGTCTTTAGGGAGAGTTTAAAAGAAGCCCGTTTAGGGGAATGTCTGACAGCACGAGGAAGTGCATTCCAATGGGTTGGTGCTGCACAAAACAAGTCCTGAAGTCTAGCATGGGAGGAGGTAGTATAAATGGAGAATAGTAGAGGGCCTAGGTGGTACTCCAAATGACAGAGGCATTGAAGAGGAGGAGTCGCCAGCAAATGACACATAAAAAAGACCTATTAGAAAGATAAGAGTGAACCGAAGAGACAGCCGTGTCACAGAGACTAAGAAAGCTGAGAGTCTGTAGGAGGAAGAGGAGGTTTAACTGTGTTGAAGGCAGCTGAGAGATCAAGTAAGATAAGTATAGAATAGTGGCCATTACTTTAGCAAAATGAAATGTTATGTATTCATATAACTGACTTGGGCTTCAGATAACATGATTCTGATCTGTTGTAGGTGAGTGAGTATCTAACTTACAGGGACACCAGGGACATGTGTCTGATCTGAGGTTTGATGTTGAGATATAACTAACAGGTACTTCAGGGGAGATGGCTATTATCACCTATAACTAAGCATTTAACTGGCTGAGGCTTTAGGAACATGCATCTGACCTAAGGTTCAATATGGAGAGGTATCAGGTTTGGTGCACTTGATTAAACGCAATCGGGTTAGCACGTGAGTATGAATGTTAGGATTTGGCAGATTGTGCGCTCTATTGAACTCTATTGAATACGTTAACATTCAAAGTTCAACTTTCTGCTCACACTAGGTATTCACTCACGTGTTTACTTTAGACTTTTAATACGAGAGCAACTGGTCGCGTAAAAAAAAAAAAAAAAAAAATCCCCCAAGAAACCCAAAACACACACCACACTCTAATTAGCGAAGTTAATGCACAAGCAGGAGAGCAAAATAGCGCTCCACGGGCTAAATTACAAGTGTTGCATTATGACTAAATTGCATCATTTTCCATACTGCAGCTATTACAAGTTTGCAAAAACCTCTATAGCGCAAGAAAAATCACCACTAACGCAAAAATCCATTCCGCAATCCAAGAGTTGTAGCTAAAACTATTTTGCACATTTTTTTTCCACACCACATTCTAAATTTACATCTCAAAGTAAGTTACACTCATATTAACACTCAGCATTATTTAATCCCCTATAGCGCTGCCTAAAAAAACAGGCTTGTGCGGGCGATATGGTGTTTTAAGCTCCATACTGCACCAAAAACAAGCGCTGAATTAACGTGCTCATTATCAATGGGGATAGCAGGTCAGAAAAAACCTAACACCCGCAATCGTGGAAAGAAAAGCTCCGTAACACAGCCCCATTGATGTCTATGGGGAAAAAAAAAAAGTTTAAACCTAACACCCTAACATAAATCCCACGTCTAAACACCTCTAATCTACTGCCCCCGACATCACCAGCACCTACATAATATTATTGACCTCTAGTCTGCCACCCCCAATATCGCTGCCACCTAAATAAAGCTATTAACCCCTAAACCTCTGGCCTCCCACATCACTACCAATAAATAAACCTATTAATCCCTAAACCACCAGCCCCCCACATTGCAACAACCTAAATTAAACTATTAACCCCTAACCCGAACACTCCCTAACTTTAACATAATTAAAATAGAGCTAAATTAAACTTACAATTATTAACTAAATAAACCTATTAACCCCTAAACCACCAGCGCCCTACATCACAACAATCTAAAATAAACTATTAACCCCTAAACCTAACTCTACCCCTAACCCTATCATTAACATAATTAAAATAGGATCTAAATTAAATTTACAATTATTAACTAAATAGCTATTTAAAACTAAATACAAACTTACCTGTGAAATAAAACCTAAGCTAGCTACAATATAACTAATAGTTAATTTATTAACTATTATTTTAACTAGATAGTTAGTAAATAGACTAGTTATTAACTATTTACTAACTATCTAGTTAAAATAAATACAAACTTACCTGTGAAATACAAAACAAAAAATATCCCAAATAATAAAAATTATTCCTATTCTAATAACCTTTAAAAAAAATAAAAAAGCCTAATCTAAAATAAACTACCAAGGGCCCTTAAAAGGGAGTTTTAGGGGCCCTTAAAGGGGCCTTTTGTAGGGCATTGCCCTAAGTTAAACAGCCATTTTGCTACAAAAAACAAACACCCCCTAACAGTATACAAACCCCCAAACTACCAAGGGCCCTTAAAAGGGCCTTTTGTAGGGCATTGCCCTAAGTTAACCCCTTGAGTGCCAACGATGGCTCTGAGCCATCACAGAGGTTCCCACTCTGATGATAACAACGGCTCAGAATCATCGCTAGCACTCTCCCACCTTGAGGGAGATCTGGGGGCTCCCACCCGCTCCTACCCTGGTGATCGAGCCTTTATAGTGACAGGCATTGCCGGGGCTTCATGTTTTGCGTGGTGATGTCATGCGCAATGACGTCACCGCGCAACTTTATTAAAAAATTACAATTTTAAGTATAGGTAAAAGGGGGCATGCTGCTTAGAAGTCTGTATCTTGGGCATCTAAGCAGCTACAGACCCCAAAGACCCACCGTTGGAAAGGCAATTGCCTAAGTCTTGGGGATATGGGAGAAAAAATAGTTTAAAAAAAAAAACAAAAAAAAAAAAACACCCTTTAAAACAGCTTAGCATCCAGGTGGGAAAGTTAGCACTCAAAAGGGTTAAATAACTCTTTTACCTGAAAAAAAAATTGCAAAGTCCCACTATCATTACAACCCCCCCCATAAAAAAAAAAAAAAACACGATCCAAAAAACCTAAGCTACCCATTGCCATGAAAAGGGCATTTGAAGTTCCGCTTGAACAATCTTCATCCCGGCAGAGAAGTCTTCATGCAGGCAGTGAGAAGTCTTCATCAAGACGGCCTCTTCTATCTTGATCCCGGCGGCGCAGAGCGGATCCATCTGGCGCGGAGCTTCCTCTTCATACGGTCGCCGCTGTATACTGAATCTTCAATGCAAGGTAAGTGATTCAAAATGGCATCACTTGCATTCGTATTGGCTGAAAGATTTGAACCAGCCAATAGAATGAAAGCTGCTGAAATCATATTGGCTGTTCAAATCAGCCAATAGGATTTAAGCAGCTCTAATTCTATTGAATGATGAATCAGTAAATAGAATGAGAGCTGCTTAAATCTTATTGGCTGTTCAAATCAGGGTTTTTGTAATTAGATACTTTGTCATTTTTTAGAGTAGTGTTAGGATTTTTGTAGCTTAGTTTATTTAATTGGTAGTTAGTTTAAACTTAGTTTTTTTTAATTTGACAGGTAAGTTGTAATTTTAATATAATGTTAAGGGGTTATTAGGTTTAGAGGTTACTAGTTTAATTTATTATATTTCGTTGTAGGGGGGCTTTTGGTTTAGGTTAATTGGTTTATTATAGTGGTGGTGGTGTAGGGCTAAATAACTTTAGCACAGTGGGGGCAATGTGGGCGGACAGCAGATTAGGGGTTGCAATGCGGGAGGGTGGTGGTTTAGGGGTTAATAACTTTAGTATAGTGGTGACGATGCCGGGGAGCAGCAAAAAATAGGGGTTAATACATTTTTTTTATAGTTGTGGCGATGTCGGGAGTGGCAGATTAGGGGTTAATACATTTATTATAGTGTTTGCGATGTGGGGGGGGGGCCTCGGTTTGGAGTTAATAGGAAGTTTATGGGTGTTAGTGTACTTTTTAACACTTTAGTTATGAGTTTTATGTTACAGCTTTGTAGAGTAAAACTCATTTACTACTGACTTTAGATGGCGTTACGGATCTTGTCGTTTTAGGCTGTAACGCTCACTTTTTAGCCTCCCAGAAAAACTCGTAATACCGGGGATATGAGAATCCCATTTAAAAAAAAAACAAACAAAAAAAACATAATTTTTAAGAGTGCGGTACTGATGTTGAGTTACAGGCTAAAAGGCTTGCAGTGCACCTATACCGACAAGACTTGCAATGGCTATGGTGCCGTTTTAACGCTGAGAATACCATATTAAAAGACGAACGTACAAACTTGTAATCTAGCTGACTAATAAATAAAAATTAGAAATAATATTGCACAAAAAAAAAAAAAAAACTTAACGAACCAAAGATAGGGATTTTACATTGATTTGCATACACATATATAGAAAAACAGGAATTTAGATATACTGTATATTCATATGTTAAAATCATAGAGATATGAAAATAGTTATCACACGGATTTTAAAACGGAAAATCTTATATAAATACAGATATGTCTACAAATAGATATTCATAAGCATATTCTGATTTTAAAAGTAATAAATAAAATTGGCAATTTTTTTATTTTTTTTAATGTACAAATATCATCACATATAAACAGAAATATTTACTTACAAACATATGGAGATGATAACGTTTACAAAATATTCTTGCAATAGGAAATATTCTCAATGTCATGTTTAATATTAGCGAAAGGCATGACTTCATTCACTTTGCACAAAACAGGAGGGTTTTACTGATTTTTAACTATTTGTCTTCTCTATTGACTTCTATGGTGAATATGTGCATGATACATTGCTCATTTGGATACAATCTGTAACGCCTGCCTATTGAAGTCTATGGCGGTTTGCCCAGTTCGCCCATTCGCAAACAGTTGTGGAAGTTTGCTTCCGCTGTTCGTGAACGCAAAATTTTAGGTTCGCAACATCACTAATTTTGACAAATAACCATTATAAACAAATCAGCATTTGAAATAAAAATACATTCACTGAAGATAGAAAATAATCACATTTAACTCCTTAATGACCACATCACTTTTCCATTTTCTGTCCGTTTGGGACCAAGGCTATTTTTACATTTTTGAGGTGTTTGTGTTTAGCTGTAATTTTCCTCTTACTCATTTACTGTACCCACACATATTATATACCGTTTTTCTCGCCATTAAATGGACTTTCTAAAGATACCATTATTTTCATCATATCTTATAATTTACTATAAAAAAAATTATAAAATATGAGGAAAAAATGGAAAAAAACACACTTTTTCTAACTTTGACCCCCAAAATCTGTTACACATCTACAACCACCAAAAAACACCCATGCTAAATAGTTTCTAAATGTTGTCCTGAGTTTAGAAATACCCAATGTTTACATGTTCTTTGCTTTTTTTGTAAACTATAGGGCCATAAATACAAGTAGCACTTTGCTATTTCCAAACCATTTCTTTTCAAAATTAGCGATAGTTACATTAGAGCACTGATATCTTTCAGGAATCTCTGAATATCCATTGACATGTATATATTTTTTTTTAGTAGACAACCCAAAGTATTGATCTAACGAACCAAAGATAGGGATTTTACATTGATTTGCATACACATATATAGAAAAACAGGAATTTAGATATACTGTATATTCATATGTTAAAATCATAGAGATATGAAAATAGTTATCACACGGATTTTAAAACGGAAAATCTTATATAAATACAGATATGTCTACAAATAGATATTCATAAGCATATTCTGATTTTAAAAGTAATAAATAAAATTGGCAATTTTTTTATTTTTTTTAATGTACAAATATTTTTTTAATGTACAAATTAGCGATAGTTACATTAGAGCACTGATATCTTTCAGGAATCTCTGAATATCCATTGACATGTATATATTTTTTTTTAGTAGACAACCCAAAATAGGCCCATTTTGGTATATTTCATGCCACCATTTCACCGCCAAATGCAATCAAATAGAAAAAATTGTTCACTTTTCACAAATTTTTTCACAAACTTTTGGTTTCTAACTTAAATTATTTACAAACAGCTTGTGCAATTATGGCATAAATGGTTGTAAATTCTTCTCTGGGATCCCCTTTGTTCAGAAATAGCAGACATATATGACTTTGGTGTTGCTTTTTGGTAATTAGAAGGCCGCTAAATGCCACTGCGCACCACACGTGTATTATGCCCAGCAGTGAAGGGGTTAATTAGGGAGCATGTAGGGAGCTTTTTGGGGTAGTTTTAGCTTTAGTGTAGTGTAGTAGACAACCCCAAGTATTGATCTAGGCCAATTTTGGTATATTTCATGCCACCATTTCACCGCTAAATGCGATCAAATTAAAAGAAACGTTAATTTTTTCTCAATTTTAGGTTTCTCACTGAAATTATTTACAAACACCTTCTGCAATTATGGCACAAATGGTTGTAAATGCTTCTCTGGGATCCCCTTTGTTCAGAAATAGCAGACATATATGGCTTTGGCATTGCTTTTTGGTAATTAGAAGGCCTCTAAATGCCGCTGCGCATCACACGTGTATTATGGCTAGCAGTGAAGGGGTTAATTATGTAGCTTGTAGGGAGCTTGCAGGGTTAATTTTAGCTTTAGTGTAGAGCTCAGCCTCCCACCTGAAACATCAGACCCCCTGATCCCTCCCAAACAGCTCTCTTCCCTCCCCCACCCCACAATTGTCCCCGCCATCTTAAGTACTGGCAGAAACTCTGCCAGTACTAAAATAAAAGGTATTTGGCCCTTTTTTTTAAAAAAAAAAAAAAAGCATATTTACATATGCTGATGTGTAGGATCCCCCCTTAGACCCCAACCTCACTGATCCCCCACCATACTGCTCTCTAACCCTTCCCCTCTGCAATAATGGGCGCCATCTTGGGTACTGGCAGCTGTCTGCCAGTACCCAGTTTTGTAACAAAATGTGCCTTTTTTTTTTTTTTATTCCCTTTTCTGTAGTGTAGCTTTCCCCCCCCACCGAGACCAACCCCTTCCAGGACCCTTAGATTGCATTTAAGTTGGTTTTTTTTCAACTTTTTAACTTTTTTTTTTCTGTAGTGTAGCGGTTCCCACCCGCTCCCGCCCCGTGCACGCGCCCGCCCACCACCCCCGTGCACGCGCGCGCTCCCGTGCGCGCCCCCGTAGCTCCCGCCCCCCGATCCCGCCCCCCTCCACTCCACATAGCGCACCGATGGCCGCCACCCGCCTCCCACGTAAGCTCCCACCCACCAACGATACCGGCCATCGATGTTCGGTGCATAGAGGGCCACAGAGTGGCTCTCTCTGCATCGGATGGCCAAGGGGGGTTATTGCAGGATGCCTCCATATCGAGGCATCACTGCAATAACCGGAAAGCAGCTGGAAGCGAGCAGGATCGCTTCCAGCTGCTTTCCAGACCAAGGACGTACGCCACACGTCCTCGGTCATTAACTGACTTTTTTTTGAGGACGTGTGGCGTACGTCCTTGGTCGTTAAGGGGTTAAAGGCATGGGGAGGGGGTGAACTTATATATATATATAAAAAAAGTATTTTGAAAAGAGAATAGAATATTTAAAAATATGTTGGAAAGATATTTCAGTATGCCTTACAGGTATTTAATAAGAAAAAACGCATTTGTCATTGTATGACATTATAACATAGCTCAAACATATATTAATTAGGATTATATAGACGTTTAATATCCATAATGCTATACTGCTTATTAGAAATGATGAAAAGTGAGGGTGATGGAACACCCAGGAGGTGGCACACTAAAAATAACTAGTGAAAAAAAGGGAATTGATAGAAATGTTTGTAATGTGAAATATAATAAAGAAGGTAAATAGAAAAACTCACAATGTTTGAAGGCAGAGGCAGGCTGACACTTGCAGCCGTCAGCTAACTGGATACTGATCCTGTATCAAGGTTGAGACCAGTTCTAAGGTAAGATCACAGGGCAGTTTGAATCCAATTATCAAACAACAGGCTGAAGATATGGTGCAGGCAAACCAATTGTGATGTAATGGTTTGTATAGTTATTTGTGCAGATAGAGCAAATTCAATCTGAATAATCAGGCAGAAAGACTCCTTCATATATAAATGTTAAAGGACAAGTTTACTGTTGCTGCAATGCATTTTTCGACCACACAACACAGTCGTTTCATCAGGCATAACAATAAGATAAAAATACAAGTACAAAAGCTCTTTTTTAAGCTGCCACAATGTGTTTCATTGGTTATCCAGCGCTTTCAAATCATCCAATGGACAACGGAGGGTTAAGGTGTCAAGTGTGGAGTCAATAATTCATTAATAATGTGTATTTGCAAACAGGCAAAGAAATCTGTGATGAGACTTTTTTAGGAAAAAAATTCTAGAAAATTGCATATAATGGTTTAAAAGAAAAAAAAAGGGGGGCTTTGTTATGAAAGGAATGGTATTAATAAATATGTAATTAAGGATATTTGTAAATTCATAAGATATACTATGAAACACATGCGTTACAATGAAATAAGATAGTATACACTTTATTGCATAAATAAAAAATATATACATTTGTTATTTCAAAAACCACTGGGAGAGTCAATATATATATAACAAAATATATACCATTTGTTTGTGACAATGATTGGAATAAAAGTTTGTGTAATGAACCCAATAACTTAGATAACAGTAACTAAGTGTAACAACTGTCTAAGATAACGTGTGTAGAACCATATATGTGGTGTTATGGTGAACAAAAAAAGAAACAGCAGTAGAAATTCCTGATCAACATCATATATATGAATAAATAAATAATCTAAACAAGATTTTTTTGTAAAATTAATTATTTAAAAAACGTTTTCTGCATGAGTTAGTGGGAGCTAGCTGAGTTAGCCCAAACATTAGTGTGTTATACTCAAGATAAATTTCTGTTTGACTAATGTCGAAAGACAAAGAGGACATATGTATCTGTATCTGTATTTTAAACGTCAATAAAGTTTCTACGTTTTTCAGCCTTCTATCTGGTGCCTTTTGTAGTGCAGATGCATCTTTGTTCTTTTGACAAATAATTGTGACCTAAATGCAATTGACAAAAAAATATAAATGAAAAATCTTTTTACATTTTTTTTGTATGTAAACAACAAAATTTCCATCTAAACAATGAGATGAATAGTTAAATAAACTGATGTGCCCAGCTGTATATAAATAAACAGCTGAGTATATGGACCATCTATATATGATCTTTTAAAACAATATGTAAAATATGTAGAAAATAAAATAAAATATATATATAGAAACTTCTCAAAAGGAAGAGGCACTCATAGGTCTTAATAAGCAAAAAGTACTTTTATTAGTTCATAGGTTCAGTCAACGTTTCGGTCCTCACAGGGACCTTTGTCAAGACTGTTCTATATACAGAAAATACAAAAGGGTACAGATAGTGTGAACATTATCAAAGGGGAAAAGACACATTACAGTGCTTAAAGGCTTGTACATAGTGTCCCCAGAGGGACGGAAAGAGAAAGAAAGCATTTAAAACAAAGGATAACCAACATATGTTTAAACACATAGATACAGTATTCATAGGAAGCATTGTCACAGGGTAGTGTAATAAGTGTTAATAGTTGATTAGAGGAGGCCATAGGACATAATCCCTACTACTCTTCAAAAGCGACGTGAATTAAGATTCATCACTGATGGCTCTAGTGGTTCCGGTGGAGGAGGAGCAAGAATGTGCTGCTGAGCTCCCTTCTCCAACCCTACAGCTGTTGGCGGTTCTCTTCGCGCCATACCCTAATTCTAGTGGTGGCTACTGGGATAGCTATAGGCATCGCTACTGGAACCATAAACAGCGAAAAAATTTCACCTCGCTGTTACAGCAAAACAAGCCAAGAGAGAAGCAAAGAAGGGAAGTGTGATCCCCAGGCTAAAGAATTTTCCCTAAAATCGACACTTGCTCTAATTTAAAAGTATAAGAATCTTTGAATAAAGATACAATTTATACCTGCTTATCCATGGGTCACGCAAGCTGAGCAGGGAATAAGTTGAGAGACCCCTTTGATAACCTAAAGACTCTCCCGCTCTCCCCCGGCAGTGACAGGCTCATACTTACAAGTCTTACTGAACCTTAAGGGAGTCCCAGCATCGTGGGATGAAGCACACCTCCCCCTGCTGAACACGAACGTTAATTTACCCGGGACTATACCCGCTCAGTATACGTTGTCCTCTCTCTCTTCCTGCCGTTCCGGAGCGAACAGGGGTGACGACAGATCTTGACGTGACAGAAGGCTAAAGGTACTTACTTCACCTGCTGTTGCCGACTCCCGGCAAACGTACCCTGCTCTCCCCTTTGTGAATGGTCTGAGACTCTACTCTCTTCGTGGAAGCCCAATTGCGACATCAGTGGAACCACCCCTCTCCCACGGGTGCTGCGAGAGAGGGGTAGGAGTTAGAGCCATCTTAGCGGAGCAGCACGAGTTAAGGAAGATACTTGCGTGGGAAAGCACTCCACTTACTGTTTCTCTCCCTCCTCTCCCACCGATGCTGCGTGAGGGAGGGAGAGACTGTCAACGGCCCGAGATGGAGGACCTGGACTGTGAGGGATAACTAGCGTGAAGCAGTCTTGGATTCGGAGAGCCGCCACTTTCACCTGAGTAAAAAATCCTGTTACCCCTGATCGATTAACCCACGACAGGCAGATGACGAGGAGAGGTGAGTTTTACACTGTGTTCAGCCGTATGGGTGGAAAGGGGGAGTAGTGGGAACACTATTTTTGGAAAGGAGTAAGAAGGAAGGAGGATAACACTGCCAAAGGGAATACAAGGGAAGAACAGAAGTGTCTGTCAGAATACGGCAACAGCAATAAAAACACAGGGAAAAGAGAACTTTAAACATTTAAGCTATTCTTAGAGAGTATAACAAACTAGTTGATACAAGTATTTCCTTATACTGACTAAAGAAACTCTTTTCTTGCAACATTGTATGGCACAGAAGTTTGAAATTGCTCCCACATGTATCAGTGCTAATCAGACTTATTCCTGCTGCCAAGAAATTCTCTTTTATTTTTTTTTTTGTTTTTCCAAAAAAGTCAGAGTACACTAAAATACGGTCAGAAGGTGTCTTTTTTTTTAAGAACTCCTGAAAGCTACAAAGTGTACAATTAAGACGTGTGTTTTCTTTGTGTTTTATTTTTGTTGCTTTTTTATTTTTCTTTGTTTTGTTTTGTTTTGTTTTTTTCTCTGCCGTTGAAACTGTGCTACTTAATTAGCTTATAACTCCCCTTATTGATTTATACTACAGTTCAAAGTAAAGAACACAGCCGAAAAAATTAAATACATTTTGTCATACATGAAGGTGCCTTCCCTTCCTCTAGGGGAAGCACTGGGTTACAAAATTTAAAGTCCTTAGTCTGTGTTAGTATAACAGAAGTCTTAAGGGCCCTCCCTGAGTAACGAGCTAAAGGCACATATGAAAACATCTTTTTTTTATTTTAGTTGAGTAGAACCAACGAAATTTGTTCAATACTCAGTTAAAATATTATTTTCTCCCAAAGAGTGCCCATAGTTTTTCCTTTTAGGAAAATAATCCTAAATAGTTAACAAGTTAAGTAAATCCTTGCCGGCTGAAAATAAAGGGAGCTATTTATCACCTTTGAATTTTTCATATTTGTTGGTATTACTTTTTGTTAATCCCCTCTGTTAATTATTTTTCTGGAGTGTTCACATTATCGTAAGAAGCCTAGAATAATTATTTATTTTACAGTTCAGAATTTCTGAAAGTCACAAAGTGTATAATTAAGACTTGTGTGTTTTGTTTTTTTGTTTGTTTTTTTTTCTCTGGTCTTTTTCTTATGCCGCTAAAATTATGGCATTTAATTAGTTTTTTTGTTTGTTGAAAAAGGCAGAAAATTAAAGAAAAGGAAAGAAAAAAGGGGAAAAAAATTAACTCCTTAATTGTATATCCTAAATTACTCAACAGAATATTTCCCCCTCGGCAGGATATCTGTCCGGATTTCCTGTAGGACTTAAGATACTTTGTATAATAGATTGAGAAAAAGCCATCAGGGGAAAATATTGTCTTAGCTCAAAATATTTGACTTCCTGTGTTTTTTGAGATGGCTCACCATTGAGTAGCATTCAAGCCGGAATAAGCTCATAACTCCCCCTACTGATTTAAATTACAGTTTAAAGTAAAGAATTCAGGCTAAACTGTTTAATAAACCTTGTCACTCATTAGGGTGTCTCCCCTCCCCCTAGGGGAAGCCCTAGAATTCATAATCTAAAGGCCTTAGTCATTGTTAGTGTAATTGAAGTCCTAAACATAGAAACATAGAAACATAGATATTGACGGCAGATAAGAGCCATAGGCCCAGCAAGTCTGCCCGACCTTACCTAACAGTATAAACTTATCTAGTTCGTAGGATAGCCCTATGCTTGTCCCATGCATTTTTAAAGTCCCCCACAGTGTTTGTTGCTACTACCTCTTGAGGAAGTTTATTCCATAAATCAATCACTCTTTCTGTAAAGAAGTGCTTCCTCAAATTACTCCTGAATCTACTACCCTTTAGCTTGAGCTCATGACCCCTTGTTCTTGAATTTTCCATTTTATGTAAAATACCCACAGCCTCAGTTTTACTAAACCCTTTAATGTACTTGAAAGTTGCTATCATATCACCTCTTTCCCTTCTCTCCTCTAAGCTATACATATTTAGGTCATTGAGCCTATCCTGGTAAGTTTTATTTTTTAGACCATGTACCATTGTGGTAGCCCTCCTTTGCACAGATTCAAGTTTGTTAATATCCTTCTGAAGATATGGCCTCCAGAACTGCACACAATACTCAAGATGAGGCCTAACTAATGATCTATAAAGTGGCATAAGAACCTTACTATTTCTGCTGCAAATACCTCTACCAATACATCCAAGCATTCTGCTAGCCTTACTCGCTGCATTACTACATTGTTTACTAAGTTTTAAATCATCTGAAATAATAATTCCCAAGTCCTGTTCCTCGTCTGTAACAGTCAGTAAAGTGTCATTGAGTCTGTAATTAACATTTGGATTTTTCTTCCCTAAATGCATTATTTTACACTTTGCTGTGTTAAACTTTAGATCCCAGTCGTTTGTCCAATCCTCCAATTGTTGTATATCACTTCTCATTTTGTCTACCCCCCCTGGAACATCCACTCTGTTGCAAATTTTTGTATCATCTGCAAAGAGACATACTTTCCCCTGTAGCCCTTTGCTGATATCGCAGATAAATATGTTAAACAAAACAGGCCCCAGAACTGACCCCTGAGGAACACCACTAGTAACAGCCCCCTCTGCTGAATGAACTCCATTTACTAAGACACTTTGTTTTCTGTCCTTAAGCCAGCATTCCACCCAGTTCACAATTTTTGAATCTAGACCAAGGAGATATAGTTTGTGAATAAGTTTATTGTGTGGGACGGTGTCAAATGCTTTGCTGAAATCTAGATATGCTACATCAACTGCTCCTCCCTTGTCTAATACTTTTGTTACATAATCAAAGAAGTCAATTAGATTAGTCTGACATGATCTCCCTGAAGTAAAACCATGCTGATTCTGGTCCTCTAAATTGTTTGTCTTTATGTAAGTCATAATTCTTTCTTTTAAGAGGCTTTCCATTAATTTCCCTACTACTGAAGTTAAACTAACTGGCCTGTAGTTGCCAGATTCTTCTCTACTGCCCTTTTTATGAAGAGGTATTACATTTGCTATTCTCCAATCATCTGGGACAGCTCCTGTTAATAGTGACTGATTAAGCAGATCAGTTAATGGGACAGTTAGCACTGATCGAAGTTCTTTTAAAACCCTTGGATGAATATTATCAGGACCCACTGCCTGACTAAGGAACTAAAGGTACACAGGAAAACAGTTATTCCTAGCTGAGTAAAATCAATAAAATTTGTTTAAGATTCAGCTAAATTATCATTCGCTCCCAAAGAGTGCCTATATTTTTTCCTCTCAGGAAAATAATCCTAAACAGTTAATAAGTTAAGTAAATCCTTGCCGGCTTATATTAAAGGGAGCTATTTATTATCTCTAAGTTTTCCAGATTTGTTGTTATCATTTTTTGTTAATCTCCTCCGTTAATCAACAGGGCTAAGAAAAATTATTGCTTATTTATATCAAAAGTTGAACCCCAGGTAATATTCGAATAACTGATTTCCCTACGTGACTGAATAAGAGAACTTATTTTAATCACATTTTTTTCCCTCCCCTTCTTCCTCACGGTCTTCCCCTTCCTCCCTCACTTTCTTAAGTTTGCTGTGAGCTGTCCACTTAAGGGGCTATTATCTCCCCCTTCACAATATTTTTTTACCTCACATTGGTAGATCACACCTTCTTATTCCACCTCACAGAAATTTTTTTTTTTTTCTTTTTTTTCTTACCATTCACAAGTCAACTTCGGAATCACTGATTAAATTAACAATACATGGACAAATACATTCACACACACTCCAAAACGTCTCCTTCAGTCATGTCAAGGAAACAAAGAGATAAAAGGAACAAATCAGTTCTTGAAACCTCAGTAGGTGCACAATCTTCTCTCTCCAATCTTCCAGTTATGTCTGAAACACTAGACACTCAAGCACTGGTTATAAGCATTTCAGAAGCCCTAGCCCCTAAATTAGAGATATTGAAAAAGGAAATTAAACAAGACATAGCATCCTTGTCTAGTGAGGTGAAACAATTCGCTCACAGACTCTCTGAGGCTGAGCAAAGGATATCTGATCTCGAGGATCTTAATATAACCTATAAAACTGCTCTTGACTCCACAAAAGCCTCTCTTCTAAAAATGCAGAGTAAAATAGAGGACATAGAGGACAGATCCAGAAGAAACAAGTTGAGGATCATTGGGGTCCTGGAGGATAAACAGTTCGAAGACCTAGATAAGCTGCTTACAGTAACACTACCTCAACTACTTCAGATTCCAGAATCCCACCCACAGATTGTTATCGAAAGGGCCCATAGGATAGGTACATTCATCTCCACCAAAACAAATAGGCCGAGACCAATAATCGCAAAGGTTCTAAATTTCCAACATAAAGTCACATTGCTTCAAGCCTTCCGTAAACATCAGCCAATCTTTCTGGGTGAAGCAAAAATTCTTATATTTCAGGATTTCTCGATAGAGACGGCCACTAAAAGGAGGGAGCTTGCCCCACTTTGCTCAAATTTTATTTAACAAGGTGTTTGGGCAACCTTACTCTACCCAGCAAAACTGAAACTGATAATAGATGGTCAAACACATTTTTTTGAGTCGGCACATGAAGCACGAAAATTTTATAATGAGAAATACCCCATAGTATAAAAGTCAAATAGGCTAGCAAAATTAATATAGACAAGATAGATGCCCCGAGCAAGTTAGATTGCATAGGCTCCTTAGGTAGGTATATGGAGGGAAATAGGACCAAAAACCCTCCAATGGCTTGTTTTGTTTCTTCTGGGGACATCTCCCTCCCCCCCTTTTTTTTCTCTTCTTTCTTCTCTCTTTTCCTTCCCCTTCTTTTCTTTCACCTTATTTTTATTGAATGGCTATCGATAATAAAATGAAAATAACCTCATGGAACATAGGAGGCCTTACTTCACCCATTAAACGTAAAACTATATTATCTCACCTGAGAAAAACTAACACGGATATAGCCTTCCTGCAAGAAACCCATTTAAAACCAGAAGAAGTGTTTAAATTGAAAACTTCCTGGGTTAAAGAAGTCCTATTTTCCTCTTCTCTATAGAGAAAGAATGGGGTATCAATTCTTCTGGGTAAAAAGCTCTCATATGAGATTATACATGTAGTCACAGATCATGAAGGAAGGTACATAATGGCAAAAATTAAAATAATGAAGATACTGTACACATTTTGCAATGTCTATGCTCCAAATGTTTTCAGCTTCCCTTTTTGGGAAACCCTGCAAAACAGGCTCATGTCATACGCAGAGGGCTTCCTAATTCTTGGTGGCGATTTTAATATGGCCCCGAAACATCCCTTAGATAGATTGAGACAGAATTTCCAAACTAGAAAAACTAAAAGAGATAATTTGGAAGCAAAATTATTTGCCAAACTAACAAGCAATTTAAAGGTTGGTGATATCTGGAGACTTCAAAACCCCGATACTAGAGACTATACATGTCATTCGAAGGCGCATAAATCACTATCCAGAATAGATCTCTTCCTGCTGGACGATAGGCTTTCTAAATCAAATGTCACAGCAGAAATCTCATCAATTACTATCTCTGACCATTCTCCGATCTCTCTTCATTTCCAGTTAAGCTCCATGTATTCTAGGAATATTGGTTTCCGGGTCCCTCGGTATTTAGCTGCGGACATTAAGTTCAAGAACTGGCTCATAGCTAGATTTCGCGAATATGCAGGTTTTAATCGAGAACATATTTCCAGACCCGCGGTGTTCTGGGAAACAGCTAAAGCAGTCCTCCGAGGGGACATATTGGCATACAACATTTCAAGGACTAAAAAATTTAAGCTAAGAGAAAAAGAACTATTAAAAGCAGTAACAAATGCATACAATCAATACATCTTTCAAAAAACATCGGAGAATTGGGCAAAGTACACAGCCGCACTAGCGGAAAGAGATTCATTCTTTCTTCATCAAACATCTTGGAAGGATCTTCGACTGCAGGCGAAACTATATCGATTCGGGAGTAAAACCGGGAAGTTATTGGCGAATTTGGTTAGGAAAGATAGGGCCCCTCAGATGATAGACTCTATATACACCAAAGGTAAAAATCTTAAAACACCTGAGGAACTACTTGATGTCTTTGCAGATTACTATAAGTCCATATATGCATCTAAGACCTCAAATGTTGAAGAACGTGAGGAATTCTGGGGGAAAATATCTTATCCGAAAGCATCTTCTGATTTGCTTGAGGGGCTATGCGCCCCGATAGCAGAGACAGAAACAGTCGCAGCAATTAAAAAACTTGCTTTGAATAAAGCATCTGGACCGGATGTCCTCCCAAACAAATTTTATAAGATCTTAATGCCTGAAATATCAATACATTTAACAGCACTCTTTAATGATCTATACATAAAGGGCAACATTCCATCACCTGACTTTGTTGCTTCACATACTACCCTTATCATTAAACAAGGCAAAGATCCAGTCAAAAAAGAATCATTCAGACCCATAGCACTCCTCAATACCGATTATAAACGGCAATTTTGGCACAAAGACTCCAAACTCTTCTTCCTACCATTATCCATAAAGATCAAGCTGGTTTCTTGCTGAAACGTAATTCATCAGCTAAAATAAGAGAGGTATTTCTTACAATTGATTATTTCAAAGCTGAAGAAAGACAGCGGGAGGCGGTGAGAGAGGACACCCCGGACATGGCGATCATTTCAATTGATGCAGAAAAGGCGTTCGACTCGGTGCATCATGACCATATCCTATTTACCTTAAAACAATTTGGAATTACTGTTCACTTTCTGAGTTTTTTTAATAATTTGTATAAAAACGCCTCCACGAGAATAATAGTTAATGGTCTCCCTACACAGACTATTAAACTAGAGAGGGGCACGAGGCAGGGTTGTCCTCTTTCCCCGCTTCGGTTTGATTTAGCTATCGAACCTTTTGCAATTCAAATTCGGTAACAAATAGACGGGATTAAGATTTATAACAAAATAATGCAAATTGCATTATATGCAGATGATGTCTTAATATATGTATCTAATACTTCTAGAAATATACCAAAACTCCTTACAATAATCCAACAGTTTGGCTCATTTTCAGGCTACAGTGTCAATGCTGAGAAATCCGAGTTACTTTGGGTCAAACAGACTAAGGACTCATTACTATCTATTCCTTTCAAAACGGTACAGGAATCATTCAAATACCTAGGTATTTGGATATCAGCTAACCCCGATAACTGGTACACTTTGAATATACTCCCTGTTCTTACCAATATAAAAGAAACTTTAAAAAATTGGCAGAATCTTCCTCTCTCGCTGTCTGGGCGCATAGCTCTTTTTAAAATGACTCTTCTTTCCAGAATTCTTTATGTCCTCCAAAATACCCCACTATTTCTTAAACCAAAGGATATCTTATCATTCAATGTGGTATTGCAATCATTCATCCGGCAGAACAGAAAGCCTAGAATCTCGTTAGCTAGGTTAGTGCTACCTAGAAATCTTGGGGGACTATCTCTCCCCGACCTCCGATTATATAATCAAGTGTTCTTGGCACGAATTGTAGCAGACTGGGTCACCAACAGTATCTATGTAACAAATGTTGAACTAGAGAGTAATATAGTATATCCATTCACACTGACTGCTTTGATTCATTGCAATGGTAAAACGCTACCCACCGAGGTAAAAAGGATAAAATCTATATTTAACCCAATCTGTATGTGGAGAAAGATTTGTTTCTCTCTCCATACTAAATCTGAGGTCTCAAGGCATGCCCCAATAATGAATAATCCTCAGATCCCACCAGGAATGCAGTCAGCTTTATTTTCTATCTGGGCAATTTTAGGCTTGGTAAAGGTCGAACAACTCCTAGATTTTGAAAGAAGATGTATTAGGACTTTTAACTCTCTCAAGGAGGAATTCCATATCCCTAACCAAATTTTTTTTCCTACCTTCAGGTGAGACATTTTGCTCTTAAACAGGTGGCTGATCATGGCTGGGACTGGTCACTTGGAGATGTAGAGAACTGGATAACACTAGTTAAAAATGGACTCACCTCAATCTCATTTATTTATCACACCTTGACCTCACTCAAAGGCCCTGATACAATGGAAAAACTACACTCTAAATGGGCCTCAATGCTTGGGCAGGACTCCCTCGACCCAGCTCTAATTACTTTTTCGATTCACGAAGTCTTCAGAGTCACTTTTTCTGCAACTTGGAGGGAATCGCAAGTAAGGCTTCTACAAATGACTTACTTTACCCCAGAAAAGGGCTCCAGATGCCGGAACACTGGGTTTAACAAATGCCCAAAGTGTTCATTTGCGGCGGCTAACCTTCTGCATATGATGTGGGACTGTCCAAAAATCCGGAATTTTTGGTTAAGAATACAATTCTGGCTTAATAATACAGTCAATGTTCCTTCCTTCACATTCTCATCTAGCAGGATAGTGTTCTTTGCTGACAATTTAGGGTTACCACATGATAATAATAAAATTATAAGCATGGTCATCCTAGCGGCTAGATATTTGATCCTAAAGAAATGGAAAACCAAAACAATTCCAAGCATCACAGAAGTAAAAAATTGCCTAAAGAAGCAATGCATCATCGAACAATTTGATACTAACCTACAAGATGAAAGAGACATTAGAAATTTTTTCTCTAAGTGGTCCCAATTTATTAAAGCTCTCTCTCCCAGCGAGATTGAATACATAATTTATCCCTTTAAAGACACCGAACTGATTCTGCTAGGAATTTGGTAGACAGTACAATGTCTAATGAGATCTAGATGAGGAGGGGAAGGGAAGGGAAAAATTTTTCCCTTTTTTTTTTCTCTTCCCCTTTCTTCTTTCTTTCTTTTTTACGAAACTATGAAGAAAGTCAAAAGGTTGCAGGGCAGAATGTATAATTCCCTACTAACGAGGGAAGGTACTTGATTAGGTTCATGGTTTATAATGGAAAATGGAATAGACCTTCCCAATACTTATTTGTCTTATTTAGTGGCCTGAATGGGTTTTTTTTTTTTGTTTTTTTTTTGTGTGTTTTTTTTTTCTCTTCTCTTTACTTTTTTCTAGTTTTTCTGTATGTTCACTCCGTAATTTTAGTTATAATGAAAATCCCAAGAATGTGATATAAAACTAGACCTTACTAGAATGTTTATCATTATATAGATAACTCATTAAGCTTTTCAGTTAAAGATCTTTTATTAACTTATTGTTTATACCTCTGTTTGGTTCTTGTCTTCCTCCCTACCCTGTGTGGTGGGACGAAGGTCTTGATTGTATTATTATTTTCACTTCTTGGATTAAAATAAATAAAAAAAAAAGATTCATCACTGATGTGCTTAGATCTGCTGGGATCCAGTACCGCTGGGGTTTCCCAGTGAGTATAATAACCATCAAAAATGGGACCCCTATAACACATCGTTACCCTGATGATCTCCACAATTTCAACGAGAAGTTGGGCCTAAAAATCACCTTTCCAGAGCCAGAATTGGCCAGTGGGAGAGCTACCCCTGTGGCTCATTTGGACAACAACCAAGTATCTGATTCCACGTCAAGATGAGGTATCGTATCACACTCATTACACTATGTACTGATTAACAGTTATACACGAGGGTCACAACTCTGCTCTTACTCACTAAAGGCCCAGAGAACTTTGGGACTGGACTACCTCAGTATGGGACTGGCCGAAACGACTAGTTGACCCTGAAGGGCGTACATGCAATGGGTGTGTAGATGGCTGCATGCCATAAAAAATAGCAGTTCCTGATATACATTTAAGGTTAAGATACATTTTCCCCAGGGCCTGGCATATACGCAAACATGGCCTTTAAAATAATGAAGTTGTCCACAGGATCAATGATTAATGTGTTTTATCATCTGTTAAACTTGTTTTACCATATTCCTCAATATGTTATCACTGTTTATGGAATATAATTTGCTCTTAAAAGTTTTAGTTTAAACTCTAGGGTTAGATAGATAAGATGGCAACTAAGACCAACTGTTTACAGGGACAGAGAATTAATAGCTGTAAAGGTACACAGGCTTGTATTTTTGTATTTCTTTTGTTATCTTTATTTTCTATTGGCTTGTTCAACTGTTTATGGTGGTTCCGGCTGTTCTTCCTTGATTGGGATAGTAGCTGGAAACCACTGACAGTAGGTTTCACCTCCTTCATAACTCAGAACTCACAAGATGCAATACGTACATAACTTACTCAAATGTCTTCTTTCTCAGGTCTACTAACACCCAACTAACTCACGCTCTCCTACCTTAATTAAGACACTCCCTTTGCCGGCGGGAATTAATCTTTTATATCATTCTTATTCTTAAACATTAAATCAACCCTCGGGGAGAAAGGGCTCTTTCCTCTCTCCTCTTAATAGTAACCACACACTACCCTAAGCTGTTAGGTTACGAATCCTCTCTACCTTCCTTTTCTTTATCAAGGTACTCTCATACCAGTTACTTTTATCTGCTCTAACATATCTATAGTCTTCTCTCTCTCTGGGTTTTCCCCCTTATTTTTTTTTTAATTTTTTTTTTCTCTCCCCTCCCTCTCTTCCCTCTCCCTCTTACCTCTTCCAGACCTCTCCCAACCCCCTTACTTACCTATGGCTTGTAAAACTCTCACATTTGTAACTATAAATGCGAAGGGCCTAAATAGTCCTGCCAAACGTAATATGGTAGTTAGGGACTTTGGTAGAATAGGAGCGGACATTGTCCTTAGTCAGGAATCCCATTTCAAAAAAGGACACGACCCAAAATGGCAATATAGGGACTTCCCTCTAGCCTTCTTTGCATCAGGGCCAAACAAAAAAAAAATGGAGTTGGAATTATATTCAAACACTCCATCCCTTTTCAATCTATCCAAGTAGTGAGGGACCCTGAAGGCAGGTTTATTATACTAAATGGGTTATTGTTCGGGCGACCTATCACAATTGTTAATGCATATTTTCCTAATAAAGCCCAAAAGTCCTTTATGAGGACTCTCTCTAACCACATCCTAGACCACACAAAGGGTTCACTTATCGTAGGTGGAGACTTTAACGTCCCAATGGACCCCAAACTAGATACATCAGGAGGCAATTCAACAATACCAAAAAGGGATTTAAAGAACATCTCTCACCTTCTTAGAGATTTGGCCATACATGGTGTGTGGCGTTTGGTGCATCCGACCAGGAGGGACTACACCTTCTCCCATCCCCATAAAATGTACTCCCGATTGGACTATCTGTTTGTGGACCCGGTTATCCTGTCTAAAGTAAAAGTGTCCAAAATCTTACCAATTACCTGGTCAGATCACGCTCCCGTGCTGTGCACCCTGGAGTGGCCGGAGACACCCCTTGCCCCATTCCAATGGCGCTTGGATGACCACCTGCTGGACGATGTTCTCGTCAAAGCAGACCTAGAGAAATCCATAGCGGAGTACTTCACTATTAACACTATAACAGACACTTCAGAAGTTACCAGATGGGAAGCACATAAGTGCGTTATCAGGGGAGTACTAATAAAACACAAGGCCAGGTTGGGTAAAATACATAGGGAAAAATACAATAAGCTACTACAAACACTTGCATAAGCAGAAAAGGCACACAAACGATACCCAGAAGATACAACCCTCTTAGACTCACTAACCCAGGCCCGTACAACTTTGAGGGATTTCTTACACTTAGACCAGCAGAAACAAGCCCTGACACTTAAGCAGTTTTACTACACACACGGGAATAAATCAGGCCGTACTCTAGCCAGAACTTTACGGCGTAAGCGCCTAAAATCCTATCTCCCTACAATAAAAGATAAAGATGGGAACAACAAGACAGATAGCTTTGCCATTGCAGAAACCTTTAGAAAATATTACAAAACCCTATACAACATTAAACAATCAAATGAAGAAGCCGGTCCTTTCCAGGGCTCACAGGATCCCCCCGAACCATCTAATTATACTACTAAATTAAACCTCCCCAGTCTAGACCCTGAGGACTCAGCCTCACTGGATTATCCAATCACCCATGAGGAAGTCAGGGACGCTATCAAACAAACCCCTATAGGGAAAAGCCCGGGCCCAGATGGCTTCGGGAGCCCGGGCCCAGATGGCTTCGGGAGCAAATATTATAAACTATTCTCGGCCACCTTGACTCCTAATCTTGCTCAATTATTTAACATTATTGATGAAGTAGGTGGATTCCCTAAACAAATGCTAGAGGCGTACATTACTGTCTTACCTAAACCAGGTAAACCCCCCACAAGACCCGAAAATTTTAGGCCAATCTCCCTACTTAACGTAGACGTAAAACTATACGCCAAAATTCTTGCAGTTAGACTCAACAAGATTTTAACTAAACTAGTGGCCCCAGACCAGGTTGGGTTTGTCCCTGGGAGGGAGGCGAGGGACATCACACTCCGCATCCTTCAATTAATCTCTCACACTCATACTATTCGGGCCCCAATGATTCTGGTCTCCACAGATGCCGAGAAGGCCTTTGACCGGGTCAACTGGGGCTTTCTCTGATCTGTACTAAAACAGATGAATATTAGTGATACCTTTACTTCTAAAATCTTCCCACTGTACACCACCCCTACCGCCAGGGTGAGGGTAAATGATATACTGTCTGAGCCATTTCACATTACCAATGGCACGAGACAAGGCTGCCCTCTGTCCCCAATCCTCTTTGCTCTGTCTGTTGAAGTTTTGGCCCACAAGATTAGGCAGAACCCTTTGATACATGGCATTCAAATAAATAACTCAGTCCACACGATCACGCTATATGCGGACGATATTTTATGCACGCTGTCGGACCCTGAGAGTTCGCTGCCGGCACTGCTGGACGAGTTTAAGGAATATGGTAGGTTTTCCTACTTCCATCTTAACATTTCTAAATCGGAAATTTTAAACGTCACCACACCCAATGAAACCCTACTCAGAATTAAAACATCTAGTCCTTTGATTATCCAACCTCACAAACTGAAATATCTAGGGATTTACTTAACGGCAGATCCTAAAGACTTATTCTCGGCTAACTACAAGCCCCTGATGGAGCAGATAACAGCTGGTCTCTCTAGCTGGAGTAATAAACAGATCTCATGGCTGGGCAGAGTCCAAGTAATTAAAATGAATATCCTACCTCGAATTCTATATATATTGCAGACACTGCCTATCCCGTTACCTAGACAATACATTGCTAACCTCCAGAACATCATAGGGCAATACATTTGGCAAAAAAATCAGACCACGTATCCCAAAGAGCACTATGTTCCTCCCCAGACTAAGGGGAGGGTTAGGAGTGCCGAATATTGAATCATATAGACAAGCTATACTATTGCAGCGACTGGTTGAGTGGTGCCACAACTCAAATGACAAAAGATGGATCTAGCTAGACAGGGAGCTGTTGAGCACCGAGAATGTGGGCACATGGGCATGGATCTCCCCTCACTCTAGACCGGTTGAAGTCTCACGCTCTCCACTCTGGCGGGAGGTGTTCTCAACTTGGGATAAACTCCTCAAAACATCCACCCATGTTTCCACGATACCCTCCCCTATGACACTGTATAGAAGAAACCCTGACATACCGACAATAGGTTTCCCCCCACTGGATAATCCTTGTCCACAGGCGCAACAGCTTGCCATAAAAAATATAATGACGGGAGACAGACTGACACAGAGAGAGGAGTTCTCGGACAGTACTGGGGGTCCTCCCCCGTCTTGGTTCGCTTATACCCAACGGGCATACACACTACAGACACACAAAAGAAAAGATGAGTTTGGCCGACCATTGACTAGATTCGAAACCCTATGCTCACAGCAAAACCAGCCTGCTCATGTGATTTCCAAAATCTATAATATCCTCATATCTAAGAATGGTACTGAATATCCCTCCTTCACCCATAAGTGGGCTAGAGATTTAGATAGAGAGATCAGCCACAAAGAGTGGGACCGAGTTTTTGAGAACCCAGCTACTATCTCCTCTAATATCACAGAGATGAACTTCAAAATACTAGCTAGGTGGTATCTAACCACGGTTAGACTGCAGCACATATACAAGAAATGCTGTGGAAAGTGCTGGAGTGGATGTGGGGAGGACGCAGACTTTCTACACATATGGTGGGACTGCAGGGAACTGGGCACCTTCTGGTCGGATGTGATCAATTAAATAAATGAGAAACTCAACTCACACATATAAAGTGACCCAGGCATCATTCTTTTTTTGGACTTGCCTAAAATCCACAGCAGGCATAGAAAACATCTGTTGTTTATTATGTTAAATAGCGCCAAGGCCCTTATCCCCCAGAGATGGAAATCTCATGAGGTCCCCACAGTGGCCTTATGGAGAGGTCAGGTTTCCTCCCTTCTCCAAATAGAAAGATACCAATACATGAAAAATGGGAATATAGACATATTTGAAGCAATGCTAGAACTCTGGAACCCTTCTCCCAGTGCCCCCACAGAGTAACTCCTATTATCAACTGATGTAAGCACATCCATTCTCATTTCCCTAATGGATACACCTGTTATCTCTCCGTTCCCCCTTTCGCCTCCTATCCCCCCTCCACCTCCCCATCTCTCCCCCTTCCCCCCCACTTTTTTTTTTTTCTTCTCTTTCTCTTCTTCTCATCTTTACCTTTGATTATCTCTACCTTTATCATAATTCTTCTTAAATTTTTACATACATTTGTCCAAGTAACATTTGGAAAGTCATCCGAGTCACTCCTTCAAGGGCAACCAGATAGAATATTCTACTTATCCTACAGTCCACTTGGACTAATTCCTTTGTCTTATGTTACCTATTATTATGTGGTTTGCATTTACTAGAAATTTTAAAAAATGAGCTGTACTAGTTTCAACAAGGAAAAATTTGAAAAGGACTCTATGTTTGAACTCTGTGGCTGACTCTAAAGATGTTCTAATTCTCAGAAGACTGTATGTGTTACAGGTTTTTTGACTGTATGAAGTTCTGTAATACCTGATTTTGCTGTATTATCTTCCTTTTCAATGTTGTATAATATATGCTCAATAAAAACCGTTTAAATAAAAAAAAAGGAAAGCATGAGACATGTCTCTTATGTAAAACAAAAAGTCAATATGAGTCATAAGGGTAGTAAGGGTAGTATGTGACACAAAAATAGAATTAAACATTTATGTGAAATCAAAGGTATCACTAGTAGTGGTTATAATGTTCAAGTAAAAAATAGATAAGGGGCTCACGTACCATATTTATTCCCAATCCCAGTGTGTGCAAGCGGTAAGAGCAAGTGGTGTATGGAAATCATTACAAGAGGCTCATCATAGGAATCAATAACCCTGTCCTGAGCATACTGTCTATTTTACAAGTCTAGAGACATAAGCGTGTAAAGTGCCAAAATGAGCAGCATGGCGGTGGCAGATCGCAAGCTGAAGAACTTACTTCAAATTCCAAAGTGTCAGGCGATCAGCGGTGAGCAGATTGTGTTTCTGCGCCGCCCTTAAATAGCCAGTAATCGTCCGCTACTAATGACGTAGCGAGAGGCGCGGGAGTGCGTCTCTGGTAGTCATGGGAACAGGCCGGGCCGGGGTGTAAGCACTGTTAGCGCAAGCTCAAAAATAAAGTTGACAGGCTCTGGGGGAAATGCACAGGGGAAAGAAGGAGTCATTGTGAAATAATCCCTGTATGAGAGGGAAATAAAAATGGATAACTGTATATATATAATTAGACAGTGTGTCACAGGTTACTATGTTGACACAGTGTAAGTGGTAGATACACAGCCACCCAGGGGTGGTAATTGAAGAAAAGGGACATACGTTGCGAGGGAGTTTGAAATACCAGGAGCAAAAATGTACATAATATGTAGTATGTCACAGATGAAGGCAGACAAGGATGCTGCTGTAGCACAACAGTACCAGGGTGCTAAATAGACAAAAAAGAGTTCAAATGTAATACTCGCAAGCACTGATGTTGGGTGGGAGTGGTATGTGGGAAATGTGTGGCAATTTAAAAACATGTAGGTGTATGTGTGTGGAGCAAGGGGAGCATGTAAGGGACACCAAACATAAAAATCCAAGAGAGCTGGAACAGGATGTTCATGTTTAGTACAAGTGTTGGTAATGAGTAAAAGCACTGGGGACACTATGTACAAGCCTTTAAGCACTGTAATGTGTCTTTTCCCCTTTGATAATTTTCACACTATCTGTACCCTTTTGTATTTTCTGTATATAGAACAGTCTTGACAAAGGTCCCTGTGAGGACCGAAACATTGACTGAACCTATGAACTAATAAAAGTACTTTTTGCTTATTAAGACCTGTGAGTGCCTCTTCCTTGTGAGAAGTTTCTACCTATTTACCATAGAGTGCACCCAGGCGTATACCACCAACAGTGAGTGCTTGGATCCCAAAAACTTGTATATATATAAATAAAATTAGTGGGACCTAGCTGAAACATGGCCCAAAAAATGTATACTGACATTGAGGACACTGAAGTGTTAACCTTCACAGAGGTGGAAGCTGCTAGGATTTTATTCTCTGCAGAGGAGGATACTACAGGTGCAGAAACAGTGAGTTCTGTGTTTCTGGCCCTTTTAAAGTTAAAGAAAAAAGAGATTGATCTAAAGTTACACAGATTATATCTATCAGACGACTACAGGAGAAAACTTATCCCAAGAGGTTTTCGAATCAGAAATCTACCCACTATTGGACAGACAAACAGTGAATTCTGTAGAAAATGGTGTGCCATCTTAAACAAGTGTAGTCTTGATTTGATTCTGCTTGTAACTGAAGAAGTGAGAACACTCTTGGATAAAATTAAGTGTGAGATTAATGACCTTGAAGAAAAGAAACTTGAGATGATGACAACTGATGATACGGAACCCTGGTTTGAGAAACTAACCACGCAATTGAAACAGTATAAGGATGAATTAATCCAGTTTAAGAATCGGAAGCTCACAATGGTATGTGATGATGACAAAGAAAAGAGGGTGTACCGGTGGCTTACTGGTAGTGATGTCCCGAACTGTTCTCCCGCGAACGGTTCACAGCGAACATAGCTTGGTCGTGATCGCGTTTGTGGGCGAACACATGGCGATGTTCGATCCGCCCCTATGTGTCATCATTGAGGAAACTTTGACCCTTTATGTCACAGCCGCCTGACACATTAGAGCCAATCATCATCAGACACTCCCTCACAGACCCTCCCAGCTACTCGGAATCCGCCATTTTAGACTCATAACGACCATGCTTTCTTAATGAGAGGACGTGTTGTGTTTTTGCTCCTGACATTAATAGGAAAAACATAGCTAGGCTAGTGTATTTACAGTCCAGAAGGACTCCACTCATCTCTGCTGCAAGCACAGCACCCCAAAAAGCCCTTTTTAGGGCTATATTTCGTGCCTTTTTTTTTCGTTTTTTTTTTTATTAGCATTTGCCTGGCATTCAGGCTGTGTGTTTAAGGCTCACAGCATATGCTGTAATTACTGCCACCACTGATATCTCCCTAACAACATTAGTTTAAATTTAACTAACCAAAAATTTTAATTATTTTGCTAGTGTAATTTTTTTTCATTTTCTATCAGGCCAGTGTCACATAGCATATATTCTCGTTCATTGCTCTGTGCCAGCCACCAGTGTTAATATCCGTTTATAACATTATTTTAAATAAAAAAAATAAAAAAAAAAAAAAATGTTGCTAGTGTAATCTAATTACATTTACTATCAGGCCTGTGTCTGTCAGGCTCACTCAGCATTAATATACCTAATTTTTTCTCAGTCTTTTGGTTAATTGGTCTGTGCCAGGCAGCCACCCAGCACTCATATCTTCTTCACCTTAATTTAAATATAAAAAAAAAAGTTTAAATTTGTTTGATAGTGTAATCTAATATAATTTTTTATCCCGCCTGTGTGTTTTGCTGACATACAGAGCCTACTGTGTTTACTTGCTGCCCTCCCTAGTCTATGAGCCACGACTCATATGTGTTTAACCTTTTTATGTGTTTAAATCATTTTTCTTGTGTAATCTAATAGTATTTTCTATCAGGCGTGTGTGTATCTGACTTACAGAGCCTACTGTTTTTAATAGCTGCCCTTCCAAGGCTATCAGCCACGACTCATATGTATGTGCTTAACCTTTTTCTTAAAATTTCCAAAAAAAAGTCTTTAAATCATTATGCTAGTGTAATCTAATTTTATTTTCTATCAGGCCTGTGTCTAACTGTCTATCTGACTTACACAGCATACTGTTGTTAATTGCTGCCCTACGTAGCAGCCAGCCAGTGCGACCACTCATAGAGTCATATGTGCATTGCACTTCTTAACATAATTTTAATATTAAAATCTAAAATTTTAAAATATTTTGCTAGTGTAATCTAACATAATTTTCTATCAGGCCTGTGTTTTTGTCACTTACACAGCATACTGTGTTAAATTGCTGCCCTACCTACCATCCACGACTCATATCTGCCAGCCTGTGTGCCAGGCCCAACTAGCCAATTAGTGGCACCAATCAAAATTCTTCTAACAGTATATTAAAAATAAAAATCATTATTTTTTGGACTGCAAATATTCAGTCTCCTAGTGCCATTGAATTGCATTTACCTCCTGCCTGCCACTGCCAGCATTTTGTGCCAGGCCGTCTAGCCAACTATTTACACCAATCATAATTGTTGTCACAGACAGTATAGTTACTAATTAAAATTAAAAAAAATTTGATTGTTGATCTTAATCCTCACTTTGCTCGTGCCATAGAATTGCACTTTTCTACTGCTTTCCAAGCCTGTGTGCCAGGCCTACTTTCAAAATATTTACACCAATCATATTTGTTGTCACAGTATTCTTAATAATTAAAAATTAAAAATTTTGGTAATAGTTGTTGTGAATCCTCAGTTTGCTGGTGCCATTGAATTGCACTTTCCTCTTGCCTTGCAGCCTGCTGTGTGCCAGGCCCACCTAGCCAATTATTGCCAGCAATCATATTTCTTTTAACAGTATTGCAAAAATTATCAATCATCACTGTTTTGACTGTCAGTATTCAGTCTCCTAGTGTCCTTGAATTGCATTTACCTCCTGCCTGCCAGCCTTTTGTGCCAGGCCATCTTGCCAACTATTTACACCAATCATAATTGTTGTCACAGTATAGTTACTAATTAAAATTAAAAAATTCTTGATTGTTGATCTTAATCCTCAGTTTGCTCATGCCCTAGAATTGCACTTTTCTACTGACTTCCAAACCTGTGTGCCAGGCCTACTTGAAAAATATTTACACCAATCATATTTGTTGTCACAGTATTCTTAATAATTAAAAATTAAAATTTTTGGTAATAGTTGTTGTGAATCTTCAGTTTGCTGGTGCCATTGAATTTCACTTTCCTCCTGCCTTGCAGCCTGCTGTGTGCTAGGCCCACCTAGCCAATTATTGCCAGCAATCATATTTCTTTTAACAGTATTGCAAAAATTGTCAATCATCACTGTTTTGACTGTCAGTAATCAGTCTCCTAGTGTCCTTGAATTGCATCTACCTCCTGCCTGCCAGCCTTTTGTGCCAGGCCGTCTTGCCAACTATTTACACCAATCATAATTTTTTGTCACAGTATAGTTACTAATTAAAATTAAAAAATTCTTGATTGTTGATGATCTTAATCCTCAGTTTGCTCGTGCCCTAGAATTGCACTTTTCTACTGCCTTCCAAGCCTGTATGCCAGGCCTACTTGAAAAATATTTACACCAATCATTTTTGTTGTCACAGTATTCTTAATAATTCAAAATTAAAATTTTTGGTAATAGTTGTTGTGAATCCTCAGTTTGCTGGTGCCATTGAATTGCAATTTCCTCCTGCCTTGCAGCCTGCTGTGTGCCAGGCCCACCTAGCCAATTATTGCCAGCAATCATATTTCTTTTAACAGTATTGAAAAAATTGTCAATCATCACTGTTTTGACTGTCAGTATTCAGTCTCCTAGTGTCCTTGAATTGCATTTACCTCCTGCCTGCCAGCCTTTTGTGCCAGGCCATCTTGCCAACTATTTACACCAATCATAATTGTTGTCACAGTATAGTTACTAATTAAAATTAAAAAAATCTTGATTGTTGATCTTAATCCTCAGTTTGCTCGTGCCCTAGCATTACACTTTTCTACTGCCTTCCAAGCCTGTGTGCCAGGCCTACTTGAAAAATATTTACACCAATCATATTTGTTGTCACAGTATTCTTAATAATTAAAAATTAAAATTTTTGGTAATAGTTATGAATCCTCAGTTTGCTGGTGCCATTGAATTGCACTTTCCTCCTGCCTTGCAGCCTGCTGTGTACCAGGCCCACCTAGCCAATTATTGACAGCAATCATATTTCTTTTAACAGTATTGCAAAAATTGTCAATCATCACTGTTTTGACTGTCAGTAATCAGTCTCCTAGTTTCCTTGAATTGCATCTACCTCCTGCCTGCCAGCCTTTTGTGCCAGGCCGTCTTGCCAACTATTTACACCAATCATAATTGTTGTCACAGTATAGTTACTAATTAAAATTAAAAAATTCTTGATTGTTGATCTTAATCCTCAGTTTGCTCGTGCCCTAGAATTACACTTTTCTACTGCCTTCCAAGCCTGTGTGCCAGGCCTACTTGAAAAATATTTACACCAATCATATTTGTTGTCACAGTATTCTTAATAATTAAAAATTAAAATTTTTGGTAATAGTTGTTGTGAATCCTCAGTTTTCTGGTGCCAGTGAATTGCACTTTCCTCCTGCCTTGCAGCCTGCTGTGTGCCAGGCCCACCTAGCCAATTATTGACAGCAATCATATTTCTTTTAACAGTATTGCAAAAATTGTCAATCATCACTGTTTTGACTGTCAGTAATCAGTCTCCTAGTTTCCTTGAATTGCATCTACCTCCTGCCTGCCAGCCTTTTGTGCCAGGCCGTCTTGCCAACTATTTACACCAATCATAATTGTTGTCACAGTATAGTTACTAATTAAAATTAAAAAATTCTTGATTGTTGATCTTAATCCTCAGTTTGCTCGTGCCCTAGAATTACACTTTTCTACTGCCTTCCAAGCCTGTGTGCCAGGCCTACTTTCAAAATATTTACACCAATCATATTTGTTGTCACAGTATTCTTAGTAATTAAAAATTAAAATTTTTGGTAATAGTTGTTGTGAATCCTCAGTTTGCTGGTGCCATTGAATTGCACTTTCCTCTTGCCTTGCAGCCTGCTGTGTGCCAGGCCCACCTAGCCAATTATTGCCAGCAATCATATTTCTTTTAACAGTATTGCAAAAATTATCAATCATCACTGTTTTGACTGTCAGTATTCAGTCTCCTAGTGTCCTTGAATTGCATTTACCTCCTGCCTGCCAGCCTTTTGTGCCAGGCCATCTTGCCAACTATTTACACCAATCATAATTGTTGTCACAGTATAGTTACTAATTAAAATTAAAAAAAATTCTTGATTGTTGATCTTAATCCTCAGTTTGCTCATGCCCTAGAATTGCACTTTTCTACTGACTTCCAAACCTGTGTGCCAGGCCTACTTGAAAAATATTTACACCAATCATATTTGTTGTCACAGTATTCTTAATAATTAAAAATTAAAATTTTTGGTAATAGTTGTTGTGAATCCTCAGTTTGCTGGTGCCATTGAATTTCACTTTCCTCCTGCCTTGCAGCCTGCTGTGTGCTAGGCCCACCTAGCCAATTATTGCCAGCAATCATATTTCTTTTAACAGTATTGCAAAAATTGTCAATCATCACTGTTTTGACTGTCAGTAATCAGTCTCCTAGTGTCCTTGAATTGCATCTACCTCCTGCCTGCCAGCCTTTTGTGCCAGGCCGTCTTGCCAACTATTTACACCAATCATAATTTTTTGTCACAGTATAGTTACTAATTAAAATTAAAAAATTCTTGATTGTTGATGATCTTAATCCTCAGTTTGCTCGTGCCCTAGAATTGCACTTTTCTACTGCCTTCCAAGCCTGTATGCCAGGCCTACTTGAAAAATATTTACACCAATCATTTTTGTTGTCACAGTATTCTTAATAATTCAAAATTAAAATTTTTGGTAATAGTTGTTGTGAATCCTCAGTTTGCTGGTGCCATTGAATTGCAATTTCCTCCTGCCTTGCAGCCTGCTGTGTGCCAGGCCCACCTAGCCAATTATTGCCAGCAATCATATTTCTTTTAACAGTATTGAAAAAATTGTCAATCATCACTGTTTTGACTGTCAGTATTCAGTCTCCTAGTGTCCTTGAATTGCATTTACCTCCTGCCTGCCAGCCTTTTGTGCCAGGCAGTCTTGCCAACTATTTACACCAATCAAAATTGTTGTCACAGTATAGTTACTAATTAAAATTAAAAAATTCTTGATTGTTGATCTTAATCCTCAGTTTGCTCGTGCCCTAGCATTGCACTTTTCTACTGCCTTCCAAGCCTGTGTGCCAGGCCTACTTGAAAAATATTTACACCAATCATATTTGTTGTCACAGTATTCTTAATAATTAAAAATTAAAATTTTTGGTAATAGTTATGAATCCTCAGTTTGCTGGTGCCATTGAATTGCACTTTCCTCCTGCCTTGCAGCCTGCTGTGTACCAGGCCCACCTAGCCAATTATTGACAGCAATCATATTTCTTTTAACAGTATTGCAAAAATTGTCAATCATCACTGTTTTGACTGTCAGTAATCAGTCTCCTAGTTTCCTTGAATTGCATCTACCTCCTGCCTGCCAGCCTTTTGTGCCAGGCCGTCTTGCCAACTATTTACACCAATCATAATTGTTGTCACAGTATAGTTACTAATTAAAATTAAAAAATTCTTGATTGTTGATCTTAATCCTCAGTTTGCTCGTGCCCTAGAATTACACTTTTCTACTGCCTTCCAAGCCTGTGTGCCAGGCCTACTTGAAAAATATTTACACCAATCATATTTGTTGTCACAGTATTCTTAGTAATTAAAAATTAAAATTTTTGGTAATAGTTGTTGTGAATCCTCAGTTTTCTGGTGCCAGTGAATTGCACTTTCCTCCTGCCTTGCAGCCTGCTGTGTGCCAAGCCCACCTAGCCAATTATTGCCAGCAATCATATTTCTTTTAACAGTATTGCAAAAATTGTCAATCATCACTGTTTTGACTGTCAGTAATCAGTCTCCTAGTGTCCTTGAATTGCATTTACCTCCTGCCTGCCAGCCTTTTGTGCCAGGCCGTCTTGCCAACTATTTACACCAATCATAATTGTTGTCACAGTATAGTTACTAATTAAAATAAAAAAAATCTTGATTGTTGATGATCTTAATCCTCAGTTTGCTTGTGCCCTAGAATTGCACTTTTCTACTGCCTTCCAAGCCTGTGTGCCAGGCCTACTTGAAAAATATTTACACCAATCAAATTTGTTGTCACAGTATTCTTAATAATTCAAAATTAAAATTTTTGGTAATAGTTGTTGTGAATCCTCAGTTTGCTGGTGCCATTGAATTGCAATGTCCTCCTGCCTTGCAGCCTGCTGTGTGCCAGGCCCACCTAGCCAATTATTGCCAGCAATCATATTTATTTTAACAGTATTGAAAAAATTGTCAATCATCACTGTTTTGACTGTCAGTATTCAGTCTCCTAGTGTCCTTGAATTGCATTTACCTCCTGCCTGCCAGCCTTTTGTGCCAGAAAGTCTTGCCAACTATTTACACCAATCATAATTGTTGTCACAGTATAGTTACTAATTAAAATTAAAAAAATTCTTGATTCTTGATCTTAATCCTCAGTTTGCTCGTGCCCTAGAATTACACTTTTCTACTGCCTTCCAAGCCTGTGTGCCAGGCCTACTTGAAAAATATTTACACCAATCATATTTGTTGTCACAGTATTCTTAGTAATTAAAAATTAAAATTTTTGGTAATAGTTGTTGTGAATCCTCAGTTTTCTGGTGCCAGTGAATTGCAATTTCCTCCTGCCTTGCAGCCTGCTGTGTGCCAGGCCCACCTAGCCAATTATTGCCAGCAATCATATTTCTTTTAACAGTATTGCAAAAATTGTCAATCATCACTGTTTTGACTGTCAGTAATCAGTCTCCTAGTGTCCTTGAATTGCATTTACCTCCTGCCTGCCAGCCTTTTGTGCCAGGCCGTCTTGCCAACTATTTACACCAATCATAATTGTTGTCACAGTATAGTTACTAATTAAAATTAAAAAATTCTTGATTGTTGATCTTAATCCTCAAGTTTGCTCATGCCCTAGAATTGCACTTTTCTACTGCCTTCCAAGCCTGTGTGCAAGGCCTACTTGAAAAATATTTACACCAATCATATTTGTTGTCACAGTATTCTTAGTAATTAAAAATTAAATTTTTGGTAATAGTTGTTGTGAATCCTCAGTTTGCTGGTGCCAGTGAATTGCAATTTCCTCCTGCCTTGCAGCCTGCTGTGTGCCAGGCCTACCTAGCCAATTATTGCCAGCAATCATATTTCTTTTAACAGTATTGCAAAAATTGTCAATCATCACTGTTTTAACTGTCAGTAATCAGTCTCCTAGTGTCCTTGAATTGCATCTACCTCCTGCCTGCCCGCCTTTTGTGCCAGTCCCTCTTGCCAACTATATACACCAATCATAATTGTTGTCACAGTATAGTTACTAATTAAAATTAAAAAATTCTTGATTGTTGATCTTAATCCTCAGTTTGCTCGTGCCCTAGAATTGCACTTTTCTACTGCCTTCCAAGCCTGTGTGCCAGGCCTACTTTCAAAATATTTACACCAATCATATTTGTTGTCACAGTATTCTTAGTAATTAAAAATTAAAAATTTTGGTAATAGTTGTTGTGAATCCTCAGTTTGCTGGTGCCAGTGAATTGCACTTTCCTCCTGCCTTGCAGCCTGCTGTTTGCCAGGCTCACCTAGCCAATTATTGCCAGCAATCATATTTCTTTTAACAGTATTGCAAAAATTGTCAATCATCACTGTTTTGACTGTCAGTAATCAGCCTCCTAGTGTCCTTGAATTGCATTTACCTCCTGCCTGCCAGCCTTTTGTGCCAGGCCATCTTGCCAACTATTTACACCAATCATAATTGTTGTCACAGTATAGTTACTAATTAAAATTAAAAAATTCTTGATTGTTGATCTTAATCCTCAGTTTGCTCGTGCCCTAGAATTGCACTTTTCTACTGCCTTCCAAGCCTGTGTGCCAGGCCTACTTGAAAAATATTTACACCAATCATATTTGTTGTCACAGTATTCTTAGTAATTAAAAATTAAAAATTTTGGTAATAGTTGTTGTGAATCCTCAGTTTGCTGGTGCCAGTGAATTGCACTTTCCTCCTGCCTTGCAGCCTGCTGTTTGCCAGGCTCACCTAGCCAATTATTGCCAGCAATCATATTTCTTTTAACAGTATTGCAAAAATTGTCAATCATCACTGTTTTGACTGTCAGTAATCAGCCTCCTAGTGTCCTTGAATTGCATTTACCTCCTGCCTGCCAGCCTTTTGTGCCAGGCCATCTTGCCAACTATTTACACCAATCATAATTGTTGTCACAGTATAGTTACTAATTAAAATTAAAACATTCTTGATTGTTGATCTTAATCCTCAGTTTGCTCGTGCCCTAGAATTGCACTTTTCTACTGCCTTCCAAGCCTGTGTGCCAGGCCTACTTGAAAAATATTTACACCAATCATATTTGTTGTCACAGTATTCTTAGTAATTAAAAATTAAAAATTTTGGTAATAGTTGTTGTGAATCCTCAGTTTGCTGGTGCCAGTGAATTGCACTTTCCTCCTGCCTTGCAGCCTGCTGTTTGCCAGGCTCACCTAGCCAATTATTGCCAGCAATCATATTTCTTTTAACAGTATTGCAAAAATTGTCAATCATCACTGTTTTGACTGTCAGTAATCAGCCTAGTGTCCTTGAATTGCATTTACCTCCTGCCTGCCAGCCTTTTGTGCCAGGCCATCTTGCCAACTATTTACACCAATCATAATTGTTGTCACAGTATAGTTACTAATTAAAATTAAAAAAAATTTGATTGTTGATCTGAATCCTCAGTTTGCTCGTGCCATTGAATTGTACTTTTCTACTGCCTGCCAGCCTGTGCGTTAGGCCCAACTATCCAATAGTGCCAGCAATCATATTTCTTTTAACAGTATTGCAAAATGTGTCAATCATCACTGTTTTGATTGTCAATCTGCAGTCTACTAGTGCCCTTGAATTGCATTTTCCTCCTGCCTGTGTGCCAGTCCCAACTAGCCAATTAGTGCCACCAATCATATTTATTGTAACAGGATTGGAATTTTTGTTAATCATAACTGTTTTAACTGTTTAACTTCAGTCTTCTAGTGCCATTGAATTGCAGTTTCCTTTCTCCCAGCGTGTGTGCCAGACAGGCACATTTGCCAACTAGTGCCAAACAATCATATTTGTTTTCACAGTACTTGTAATATTTTTTATTTTAAAAAAATAACAATTTGTGATTTTTAAAACATCTGTCTTTTTTGTTGTTGTCAGTCTCACAGCGTATACTGTGCCCACTTTCACAGTGCCACCACTCAATTGGTGTAATAGTATTGTTAGTGTCCATTTAAAAAAAAATGACAGGCAGAGGCAGGTCATCCCGCAGGTTCCGTGGTCGTGGTGCTGTGATTCCTTTAGACCCTACAAATATGCACATTATTCAGTTGCCGGGTGCCAGGGGGGACGCAAAAACTTCTGAGGAGGACCTAGTTGAATGGCTAACACAGGACACCCAATCTTCTTCAGCTTCCGCTGCTAGTCCTCCTAACCTTGACGCACCATCTAAGTCCAGCTGTGCTTTGGGCAGGTCTCAAGTGACCAGTGCCACTCCCCCGCCTGTCGCCACCACCAACACTAGCACCACAGCCGCTTCACTTGATCTGTCACAGGAGTTATTGACACATCATATGGAAGAAATGAGTGATGCGCAACCATCATTGACAGAGGATGTAGATAATAGTGATCAGTCTCAGTCAAGCAGCATTACCGACATGGAGGTACGGTGTGATGATGATGATGATGTTGAACCCGCTGCTGCTTCCTTTCTTGATGTTTCAGATACAAGTGAAGCGGTTGATGATGATGTGTCGGTGGTTGTCACGTTGGTGCCTGCTAGAAGAGAAGAAGAAGAGGGGGAAAGTTCAGATGGGGAGACAGAGAGGAGGAGGAGACGATTTGGAAGCATGGGGAGGTCGTCTCAAGGAGCTAGTGGCACAGTCAGACAGTATGCATCATCACCAGGGTTCAGCCAGACAGCACGCCAACGCCCTTCAACGCATGCTGTTGAAACCACCAGAATGCCGTCATCGCAGAGCTCAGCAGTGTGGCATTTTTTTGTGTGTCTGCCTCTGACAACAGCGATGACATTTGCAGCCTGTGCCAAAAGAAACTGAGTCATGGGAAGTCCAACACCCACCTAGGTACAACTGTTTTGGGAAGGCACATGGTCTCCCATCACAAACGCTGATGGGAAGAACACATGAGTAGAAGCAGCACACAAAGTGAAAGCCGCCCTCCTCCTCCTGCTCCAGCATCTTCAGCCACGTCAACCAGTGCTGTCCTCCTTGCCCCTTCTCAAGCATCCTCCACTCAGTCTCTCTTACGTAGCAGTTCCTGGTCATCTGCCCACAGTTAGGTGTCTGTCAAGGACATGTTTAAGCGTGAGAAGCCAATTTCTCAAAGTCACCCCCTTGCCCAGCGTCTGACAGCTGGCTTGTCTGAACTCTTAGCCCGCCAGCTTTTACCATACAAGCTGGTGGAGTCTGATGCTTTCAAAAAATGTGTATCTATTGAGACACCGCAGTGGAAGGTACCTGGCAGAAATTTATTTTCACAAAAGACAATCCCAAACCTGTACTCTGTTGTGAGAAAGGAAGTTATGGCATGTCTGGCACACAGCGTTGGGGCAAGGGTCCATATGACCACGGATAGCTGGTCTGCAAAGCATGGTCAGGGCAGGTATATCACCTACACTGCGCATTGGGTAAACCTGCTGACTTCTGACAAGCATGGAATGCGTGGCTCTGCAGAAGAGTTGGTGACACCGCTACGACTTGCAGGCAGGCCTTCTGCTACCTCCTCTACTCCTCCTACTCCATCCTCTTCCATAACCTCTTCCTCGGCTGAGTCCTCTTCAACTTCTGCATCTTGCTCCACATCTATGGCACCACCCCAGCTCCGCAGGTAGTATGCTACATCCCGGGTACGGCAGTGTCACGCCGTCTTGGGGTTGACTTGCCTGAAAGCGGAGAGTCACACCGCACCAGCACTCCTGACCGCCCTGAACGCACAGGTGGATCAGTGGCTGACTCCGCACCAACTGGAGATTGGCAAGGTTGTTTCTGACAATGGAAGTAATTTGGTGGCGGCATTGAAATTGGGCAAGTTGACACATGTGCTGTGCATGGCACATGTGTGTAATCTAATTGTACAATGATTTTTCCCCAGTACCCAGGCTTACAGGACGTCCTGAAGCAGGCCAGGAAGGTGTGTGGCCATTTCAGGCGTTCCTACACGGCCATGGCATACTTGTCCGATATCCAGCATCGAAACAACCTGCCAGTGAGGCGCTTGATTTGTTACAACCCGACACGGTGGAATTCAACACTCCTAATGTTTGACAGCCTGCTCCAACAAGAAAAATCTGTTAATGAGTATTTGTATGACCGGGGTGCTAGGCCAGCCTCTGGGGAGCTGGGGATATTTTTTCCAACTTACTGGATGCTCATGCGCAATCCCTGTAGGCTCATGCGTCCTTTTGAGCAGGTGATAAACCTTGTCAGTCCCACCGAAGGCACCATCAGTGACATCATAGCATTTGTTTTCTTCTTGGAGCGTGCCCTGCGAAGAGTGCTGGATCAGGCAGTAGATGAGCGTGAAGAGGAAGCGGAAGAGTTGTGGTGTCCATCACCCCCACAAACAGCTGAATCAGCATCGCTTGCTGGACCTGCGGCAACGCAGGAAGAGTATTGTGAGGAAGAGGAGTCAGAGGAGGAATGTGGCTTTGAGGAGGAGGAGGAGGAAGACTGAGCACAACAGGTGCTCCTTGTTGTCACCTCTCTGGTACCCGTGGTGTTGTACGTGGCTGGGGGGAACAAGATACCATCAGGGAGATCAGTGAGGAGGAGGAACGGGACATGATTAGCTCGGCATCCAACCTTGTTCAAAGGGGTTCTTTCATGCTGTCATGCCTGTTGAGGGACCCTCGTATAAAAAAGCTGAAGGAGAATGACCTGTACTGGGTGTCCACGCTCCTCGACCCCTGGTATAAGCATAAAGTGCCTGAAATGTTACCAAATTCCTGCAAGTCAGAAAGGATGGGGCATTTTAAGAATAAATTAAAAACTATGCTTTACACAGCGTATAAGGGTGATGTCACAGCACCACGGGAATGTAACAGGGGAAGAGATGAAATTAATCCTCCTCCTCCCACGACCACGGCGGCAAGGACAGGATGCTTTCCTGACGTCTTGTTGATGGAGGACATGCGTACCTTTTTAACTCCCATGCACCATCAGAGCCTTTCGGGATCCAGCCTTAGAGAAAGACTCAACCGACAGGTAGCAGACTACCTAGCTTCCGTCATTTGTACATTCCTAATTTTTCTGGCCTCTGCTGCAGCTCTGTGGGTACAAAACTCAAATAAAAAAAATAAGGCACATAACACTAGTGATTAAACTGTTACGAATTGTACAACTTAGCACACCACTCATATCTGGTGGACCATTAAATTGAACGCAAAATGCCACAAATTTGAAGGAGGAGGACTGACCAAGCATCTTTATCCGTCTCTTGGTTGCTCTAAATTATCTCCGTGTTCCATCTATGCCATACCTGTACTCTATTGTGCAAAAGGGTGGCATATGTGGTGTTTCATGCTGTTGTGCCTGTTGCGGGTCGTGGCCCATGGTATAAAAAGGCTGAAGGAGAATGACCTGTAATGGGGGCCCCATCAAATTTAGAAAAATGTTCCTGGTTCCTCTCAATTATCTCAGGGTTTCTAAAATGGATGCCATACCTGTACTCGCTTGTGCAAAAGGATGGCATATGTGGTGGTGTTTCCTGCAGTTGTTTCTGTTGAGGGTGCTGGACCCTCTTATAAAAAGGCTGAAGGAGAACGACCTTGAGTGGGAGTCCAAGCATGGTTTTTGGGGCTATTTCACTTTTCCAAACAATTATCTATGGGTTTCTAAAATCAATGCTGTACCAGTACTCTATTGTTCAAAAGGATGCCATATGTTCTCTTTCCTGCTGGTATTTTGTTTGAGGGTCCTGGACCCTCTTATAAAAAGGCCTAAGGAGAAAGAGGTGTACTGGGTGTCCACTCAATTTTTTTTCTATTTCACATTTGACCAAAATTATCTCTGGGTTTGTAAAATCAATGCTGTACCTGTACTCTATTGTTCAAAAGGATGCCATACGTCCTCTTTCCTGCTGGTGTTTTTTTTTTTAGGGTCCTGGACCCTCTTATAAAAAGGCCGAAGGAGAAAGAAGTGTACTGGGTATCCATCGAATCATTTGTTTGATTCAAATTCCCGGTTGCAACAAATTATCTCCGGGTTTCTAAAATCAATGGCTTTCCTGTAATCTAATTTTCAAAAGGATGCCATATGTCCTCTTTCCTGCTGCTCGTTTTGTTGAGGGTCCTGGAGCCTCTGCTAAAAAGGCCTAAGGATAAATAACTGTACTGGGTGTCTAATCAATGTTTTTTTAGATTTCACGGTTGCAACAAATTATCCCCGGGTTTCTAAAATCAATGCATTTCCTGTAATCGATTATTCAAAAGGATGCCATATGTCCTCTTTCATACTGTTGTTTCTGTTGAGGCTCCGGGAGCCTCTTATAGAAAGGCCGAAGGATAAAGAAGTGTACTGGGTGTCTAATCTATGTTTTTTTAGATTTCACGGTTGCAACAAATTATCCCCGGGTTTCTAAAATCAATGCCTTTCCTGTAATCTATTATTCACAAGGATGCCATATGTCCTCTTTCATGCTGTTGTTTCTGTTGAGGCTCCGGGAGCCTCTTATAAAAAGGCCTAAGGATAAAGAAGTGTACTGGGTGTCCAATCAATGTTTTTTTCTATTTCCCGGGTCATATAAATGATCTCTGGGATTCTAAAATCAATGCCTTAACTGTAATCAATTGTTCACAAGGATGCCATATGTCCTCTTTAATGCTGTTGTTTCTGTTGAGGCTCCGGGAGCCTCTTATAAAAAGGCCTAAGGATAAAGAAGTGTGCTGGGTGTCCAATCAATGTTTTTTTTTATTTCACAGTTGCAAAAAAATTATCTATGGCTTTGTAAAATCTATGCCTTACCTGTCATCTATTGTTCAAAAGGATGCCATATGTCCTCTTTCCTGCTGTTGTTTTTGTTGGGGGTCCGGAACACTATTCTAAAAAGGCAGAAGGAGAACGACCTGTACTGTACTGGGTGTCCAATCATGTTTTTGTTTTCAGTTTCATGGTTCATAATAAATATCGCTGTGTAACTAAAATCAATGCCATACCTGTACTCTGTTGTTCAAAAGGATGGCATATGTGGTGTTTCATTCTGTTGTGGTTGTTGAGGGTCGTTGCCGTGGGACAGCGTATAAAATGGCTGAAGGAGAACAACCTGTACAGCCTTGCTCCTCTTTTTAGGCAGGCCAGCTCTTTGCATACATGCCAACAGACTCTGTAACGCATGCCTCTTTTAGGGAGAGGTGCAGCCATAATGCAGGGTTAGAACCTCTGCCTGCAACTGTTATACTCGATTTTGCGAAAGGAAGTAACCTTACCACGGTTCCCTGCACGCACGTATTGTTGTTATATTTTGGTGAGGGTAATCATGATGGCCATGTAGACCACCACCACTGAGAGTCCTGGAAGTAACAGGGATGAGATGAAAGAGCTAAGAATAATAGAACTTGAAACAACAGAGTTAGCCATGGTTGTTAGTGCAAGACCGCTTGGCTTTTTTTTGGCTTTGGTGCGGCTATTTATGCAGGCCATATAGAGCTGCCACCATTCGGTGTTGTATCAGGTATTAAACTAATAAGAACAGTACTACCAAAATACAGCCAATGAAGGGCCTTATGAAGACTGAGCCAAGGTTGGATTGTAGTATTTAGTAAGGCTAATCATGATGGCCATGTAGACCACCACGAGAGTCCTGGAAGTAACAGGGATGATGAGATGAAAGTGCTAAGAATAGTACTACTTGAAACAACAGAGTTAGCCATGGGTGTTAATCCAAGACCGCTTGGATTTATTTTTGTATTGGGTGCGGCTAATCATGCAGGCCATATAGAGTTGCCACCATTCGGTGTTGTATCAGCTATAAAAATAATAAGAACTGTACTATCAAAATACAGCCAATGAAGGGCCTATGAGCAATGGTTGGATTGTAGTATTTTGTTCGGCTAATCATGTAGACCACCCGTAACAGTGATGAAAGTGCAAAGAATAGTACAAATTGAAACAACCGAGTTAGCCATGGGTGTTAGTCTAAGACCACTCGGCTTTTTTTTGGATTTGGGTGCAGCTAATCATGAAGGCCAGATAGACCTGCCACCATTTGGTGTTGTAACAGGTATTAAACTGCAAAGAACAGTACTACTTAACACAACCTACTTTCCATGGGTCCCAGAGCATATGTTTGGTTATTATATTTTGTAAGGGTAATCATGCAGGCCATATAGACCTCCACCGATAGGGTGAGTATGAGTAACAGCTATTAAAATGAGAAGGACATTACTAATTAACACAACATACTTACCATGGGTAACAGACCAAGAGCAGATGTCTTATTATTATATTTTGTATGGGTAATCATCCAGGCCGTATAGACCTCACCAAATAGGGGGAGTTACAGAGATTAAAGTGCTAAGAATGGTAGTACTTAAAACACAACCTAGTTAAAATGGGTACCAGACCGCATGTTTTATTATTATATTTTTTCAGGGTAATCAGGCAGGCCATATAGAACACCCCCGATAGGGGGGGGGGGGGACAGGGATTAAAGTGCTAAGAAAAGTACTAATTAACACAAGCTAGTTATCATGGGTTCAACACCGTGTGTCTTGATGTTATACTTTGTCAGGGTAATCATGCAGGCCATATAGACCTCCCTTGATAGGGGGAGTAACAGGGATTACAGTTATAAGAATAGCACTACTTAAACACAACCTAATTACCATGGGTCCAAGACCAGATGTTTTATTATTATACTTTGTCAGGCTAATCATGCAGGCCATATAGAGCTCCAACAAAAGGGGGGGTAAGAGGGATTCAAGTGATAAGAAAAGTTTTACTTAACACAACAAAATTACCATGGGTCCCAGACCGCATGTCTTGTTGTTATACTTTGTCAGGGTAATCATAACCGCCATATAGACCTCCACCAATAGGGGGAGTTACAGGGCTGAAAGTGCGAAGAACAGTACTACTTAACACAACCTAGTTGGGTCCAAGAACGCATGTTTAATTATTAGACTTTATCAGGGTAATTATATATCTAACAAATCTATCTATTTCTCTTCTATCGATTCTATCTAACTATCAATCTATGTATATCTATCTATCCTATCTATCAATCTATCTTCTGTCCGGGATGTTTTGAGACAGCCACTTTGGGAATGTTAGTTGATTTAGGCCCATTATGGCAGACTCTGCATAAAGTTTTGCCAGGGATCCCCCTCCAGCATGCGACAGTCCAGGTGTTAGTACCCTTGAAACAACTTTCCATCACTATTGTGGCCAGAAAGAGTCCTTGTAGGTTTTAAAGTTCGCCTGCCTATTGAATTCAATGTCGGTTCGTGCGGTTTGCGGGTTCGCGAACAATACCGGAAGTTCAAGTCCGCCGAAAATTTTAGGTTCGCAACATCACTACTTACTGGTGGTGACAATAGGAGCAATTATGGCTATAGGAGACAGAGACGCCAACGCCAGTATACTAAGAGATCGTTACAGACTGTGGAAAGCAGCTCACGGTCTGATTCTGATATTCCACAAATAATTGAAGGTGCCACTGCACCCACAACTGGGGACCAACATTTTTTTCACGGGGTCACCACCTGCTCAGGTCAATGAATACGAGGAAGAGGCCACACCCGCGGAGGGGTGGTTGGCATAGAAAAAACACAGATACCACCAAGATAACAACTACTTGAGTTGTGAATACAGGACTGGTTTTAAATATCAGTAATCGTGTCCTATCTGAACCAGAACATAGACTCTTGAATAAAGGGTTGAACTTTGTACCTACATGTAGGGCTGATCCCTTTGACATCTACATTGATTGCCAGAAATTCCAGAGATTGTTATGTTTAAAGCACCATTTTAGGGATCAGGATGCTAACAGCATGCCTAATCCTTTTAAGAAACAGAGTATCTTTGACCCCACTAGTTCCAATCCTAGCATAAAACTTACATGCGGTTGGTTACCCAAGAACTAAATGATTGCTCCTCGTCCAGATTTCGGCATAATTTACCCCAAGATGAAAGGGAAGCGATTAAATCCTTGGCTAGCGATGCCTCAATCATCATTAGGACAGCAGACAAAGGTGGGGCCATAGTGGTCCAAAATTATAGTGACTACAAGAAGGAGATTATGACACAATTAGCCGACACTAACACCTATACTCGGCTCAGTGGCAATCCAACAGTAAGATTTCAGTAGCAGATCTTTGCCTCAATCGATCGAGGATATAGCAACGGATGGATAGATACTGACACAGTTTCCTTTTTGAAGGTTCTACACCCAGTTTGCCCTATATTGTACATGCTACCGAAGATACATAAAGACATCAACCACCCTCCAGGACGACTGATTGTCTCTGCCAAGGGTTCGTGTACTTCCAAATTGGCTATCTATGTGACCTACTACTTACAACCATGTGTGAAGCAGATGCCTTCATTTCTGAGGGATTCATCCCAACTACTGGACTCATTACGGACGCTGGAGATTGAAGAACATTGGCTGCTGGTGACAGCAGATGTCACAAGTCTATACACTATAATTCCACATGAAGATGGCAAGAGATGTGTACGTGACACTCTATTGAAGTATCCTTATGTTGGCCCACCGGTTGATTATTTATTGGAACTTTTGGATTTGAGCCTCACTCTCAACTACTTCCGCTTTGAGAAGTCCTTTTATCAGCAAATCACTGGCATGGCCATGGGCTCGAACGTGGCCCCGTCTCTGGCTAATCTATGGAACATTTTGAACGCACAGTAATGATGGTACAACTTAAAATGGAGGTAATATTTTACAAAAGGTACATAGATGACCTGTTACTGATTTGGGCAGGGTCTGAACAGGACCTTATTGAATGGTTTACTACTCTGAACCAATTAGACACTCCTGTGAAATTTAAGATGGTACACAGTACCGAGTCAGTGGACTTTTTGGATCTAAGGATCTTTAAAGTGGGTAATAAATTTAGCAATCCATTATATCAGAAACCAACCAATAGAAATGCCCTGCTCCATGCTACTAGTTGTCACCCTACGGCATTATTACAAGCTATACCCCAAGCGCAAATGACAAGGGTCATTAGGAACAACAGTGATGACTCCAATCATAATCTACAATTGGAGTTAATGAGTAATACATTTCTGGATAGAGAATACAATCCAAGATGTATTAAACAAGCAAAAGAAAAATGCACAGTGGCCAATTTGGCTAATCCAAAGAAAGATGATGATAAGAACCCACGGATGACTTTTGTCACCAAGTATACTACTGATTTAAGAACCACTGGGATGAGCCTTCGACGCCATTGTCACATCATGCAAAGTGACCCAAATCTACCGCTATCTAATTGGGCACCCCCTAGGGTGGGCTACAAAAGGAATACCAGCTTGAGGGACCTCCTCATGGAGACAGATCCAAGTCACTGTTACCAACAACTCACTTGGCTCCAACCAAAAAAGCTTGGATGTTATCAGTGCATAGGATGCACCACATGCAATTCCATGCTTCCAGGAGCTACATTCAGCCACCCCCACAAGAAGAAAAAGTTCACAATAAGACATCGGTTGACATGCACTACAACGTTTGTCATCTACTTACTGAGTTGTAGTTGTGCAAAGTTCTATGTGGGCAAAACATCTGATGATGCCCGAACCCGTATGGCGAATCACTGCTCGGCCATTAGAGCAGCAATTAAGGATCTAAAAAGTGACCAACCGATCGCTAGGCATTTCTTGGAGGCGGGACACAATCCTACTGATCTACGCTTTGCCCTCATAGCCCACGTTCCCCCATTGAAAAGGGGTGGTGATAGAAACAGAATTCTCCTCCAAATTGAGGCCAAATGGACATACCGGCTGAATACCATCCAACCAAATGGACTAAATTCAATGCTGGATTGGCATTGCTTTCTCTAATACTCATTTGATGGGTTGTCCAATGATCAAGTGTGTCTGAGAGTCCATGAGCCTGTTTCTTTTGAGAGTCCATGAGCCTGTTTCTTTTGAGAGTCCATGAGCCATTGGAAGTTGGTAGGTCCACTAATTCACCAATTACCTATTTTATTCAAGTTTAGGTTAGGTATCATACCATTTGACCCCAACAGTCACATATGGCCATTTATTTATTTATTGTCATCTGCGCCTCATTGGCATTAAGTATTTTCCTGACATTTGGTGATATGGTGCCACCTCATATTAATTGTTACATATATGGTATCTATGTTTGGCTATTAATCTCCCTTTTAAGTAGATATGTTCACATACCTCTACTTTTGATATTTTTTAAACTATACTGCTTTAATGAATTACTACCAGTTTGTGCTGTTATGATACCACTCACCAGTATTTATGTACATTATACGATAAGAAAAAAAAAAAATTGACATAGGTATGAGCTGTTATTTGAAGGAGCATTGTCCCTCTCATAGGATATGTAAGTACCAGCGATATGCCTTAGGTAATATTAGTGTGTCTCCGGGTTGACAGCTGATTGTTTGTTTATATCTGGTAGCGTAGTGACGTACCAGATGCTGTTTCCGGGTGATACACTGATTGGCTTGCTTCTATGCGCGGTCCGTGCTCCAGCTCTGTTAGGTATGTCAGCACAGAGATTTTATATTGTTTATTTGTAAATGCCCGATATAGATTGCATGCCCGCTCTTAATTAATGTGAGTACTTTCATATAAGGATCAGAAGCATGAGAAATAGGGCTTTTTTGCAATGGGCAGATACAGTTTATGTCAGTACCATGTATGCCTGTATTCCATAACTGTTACATAGTAGGTGGTAGCATATGTAAGCTACGAATGTAATCATGTATAACTGAAGACAGACTTTAGCTGTTAGGTTTTGCCTAGATGTATTAATGAGATCTGTTATTGATTTTTATTTTTATTTGTTTATTCTCCTATTCATTGGGGGAGCTGTATGGGTGTTCACATTGTTTGGGTGGTTGCTATGACAACCTTTGGCGGTTTTTTTTTTTCATTTTGGGGGTGGGGCTTATATTTCATTGGTGTTTGTTTGTATAAAAGGATGCATTCTGTATGTGTTCTCTGTCTGAGGAAGGGGATACGGTCCCCGAAACATCACACAAATAAAGATATTTATTTAAAGGACCAGTGAGTGCAGCCATCTGTTCATTGCTATTATTCATCTCTTGCATGCACCCTGGCAGATTGAATTTGGAAGTGAGAGTGCTCTTCTGCTGTTTAAATTTATTTATTTATATATATATATATATATATATATATATATATATATATATATATATATATATATATATATATATATATATATATATATATATATATATATATAAATTAGTGGGACCTAGCTGAAACATGGCCCAAAAATTTATATTTGGTAATAATAGAATTTTTTTAATAACTTAAAATGCGAAGAGACCAGATAATTGTATGAGAGATAACTGTATAAAAATTGTTTTTTAATGAAATCAAATATATATAAAAAAACAATGGTGTTCTTGTCTGGGCAATAAAATAGATACATATATAAACTGATAAACGTAACTAAGTTTGAATAAACGGCTTAGTGTATAAAATAAATTAAGGATAGTCTTTTTTTTTAAAATGTATAATTATGCTCAAATGTTAGTGGGAGCTAGCTAAGTGGCTCTAAAAAGTAAATGTTTGAACAATTTTTTTTTATATATATTATTTAACCCATGTTAATATAAGAGAGGTTTGTATATAAAATTGTTTGTCAAAAAGGTGAATATATATAAAAAACCTGTTTTATATAAGGATAAACCTTTATGGCTAACATTCAAACTCAAACCATTGAATATTTAGACTTAACCCTCAGCTGGGACCATGATACAAGTATAGAATCTCAAACTTTTTTTAAGTCCGTCGATAGTAACAGCTATTTAGAATACAATAGTTATCATCATCGAGGGTGGATTAACAACATTCCGTTCAACCAATTTAGAGGAATACGGAGAAACTGTTCTAAATTTGAAGTATTCATCAAACAGAGCAATATAATCTATCAAAGATTTATTGAAAAAGGATACCCAGGAGATCTCCTCAATAGGGCCCTGCAAAATAACATTGATCTAGATAGAGACAGTATTCTTGATACTCAACCCAAACGTATCAAATCTAACCCTAGTGATGAAACCATGTTTATTACCTAATATAATATAAAACACAAAAAATACATCACACTATCAACAAGCAGTGGCACATTATTCAAAGAGATCCAATCTTGAAAAGTATTGTAAACAATCGGCTGATGACAGTATATAAAAGAGCACCTACCCTTCTGAATATATTGGCACCCAGTAAAAGGGTTATGCACATTAATTTCAATAAGTCATCAGGTAACATCCCTAAGAAAACCCATTTGGTTTGAGGGGTATCTACAAATGCAACAAGAGAGGTTGTAATGCTTGCAGATACATTAAAGTAGGAGCAAAAAGCACTTCAAGAGTTATGAGAACTAGATGGGGTGAACATTTCAGAAATTGTAAAAACAAAAAAATGAAACATAGCATTCCTAATCATTGCAATACCCATAATTCTAATAATCCTTATATATATATAAATGTATGCCCATAGATCATATATCTAAATCTTCTGATTACAACCGATTAGTCAGACTTCGTCAGCGAGAAACCTTTTGGATTCATAAATTGCAGACCTTGTTCCCTATTGGTTTAAATTCTAATGTAAATTTAGCAGTGTGCAATTGAATATACTCTTTCTGTTTCTTTTCTAACATTAACACTACTCTCACTTATTCCTTAATATTTCTTCCACATTAATATTTTTTCACTCATTCTCCATACCACCTTCATATTCATAATCAAACAGTCTGATCACCATGTACATCATTATCATCTACACACTTTTAGGTTCATTAGTTTATATTTTCTGTTTAAACGAAAACACAGGTATTTTATATACAGTGTATTCACCTTTTTGATAAAGAATTTTATATACAAACCTCTCTTATATTAACATGGGTTAAATAATATATAAAAAAAAAATTGTTCAAACATTTACTTTTTAGGGTCACTCTGCTACCCCCCACTAATATTTGAGCATAATTATATGTTTTTTATAAAAAGACTATACTTAATTTATTTTATACACTAAGCCGTTTATTCAAACAAACATAGTTAGGTTTATCAGTTTATATATGTATTTTTTTTATATATATTTGATTTCATTAAAAAATATTTTTTATACAGTTATCTCTCATACAATTATCTGGTCTCTTCGAATTTTAGGTTATTAAAAAATTTCTTTTATTACCAAATATTAATATTTTGGACCATGTTTCAGCTAGCTCCCACTAATTTAATTTTTTTTTATATGTATATATATTATTTTTTTTTTACATAAATTGTCCATATACTCAGCTGTTTATTTATATACAGCTGGGCACATCAGTTTATTTAACTATTCATCTCATTGTTTAGATAGAAATTTTGTTGTTTACATACCAAAAAAAAATTAAAAAAGATTTTTCATTTATATTTTTTGTCCATTGCATTTAAGTCACAATTATATGTCCTCTATGTCTTTCGACTTTAGTCAAACAGAAATTTAACTTGAGTATAACACATTAATTTTTGGGCTAACTCAGCTAGCTCCCACTAACTCATGCAGAAAAAGGTTTTTAAAGAATTAATTTTACAAAAAAAAAATCTTGTTTAGATTATTTATTTATTCATATATATGATGTTGATCAGGAATTTCTACTGCTGTTGTCATTTTTTGTTCATCATTACACCACATATATTGTTCTACACACATTATCTTAGACAGTTGTTACACTTATTTACTGTTATCTAAGTTATTGGGTTCATTACACAAACTTCTGTTTTATCATTTCTTTATTGGAGACAATGATTTATCCCAAACATTGTCACAAAAAAAATATAATTTATGTAAGAATTTACCTGATAAATTAATTTCTATCATATTGGCAAGAGTCTATGAGCTAGTGACGTATGGGATATACAATCCTACCAGGAGGGGCAAAGTTTCCCAAACCTCAAAATGCCTATAAATACACCCCTCACCACACCCACAATTCAGTTTAACAAATAGCTAAGTAGTGGGGTGATAAAGAAAGGAGTAAAAAGCATCAACAAAGAAATTTGGAAATGATTGTGCTTTATACCAAAAAATCATAACCACCATAAAAAGGGTGGGCCTCATGGACTCTTGCCAATATGAAAGAAATTAATTTATCAGGTAAATTCTTACATAAATTATGTTTTCTTTCATGTAATTGGCAAGAGTCCATGACCTAATGACGTATGGGATATCGATATCCAAGATGTGGAACTCCACGCAAGAGTCACTAGAGAGGGAGGGATGAAATAAAAAATGCCATTTTCGCTGAAAAAATAATCCACAACCCAAATAATAAGTTTATTCTTTTAATGACAAGAAAAACTTAAAACATCAGCAGAAGAATCAAACTAAAACAGCTGCCTGAAGAAGTTTTCTTCCAAAAACTGCTTCTGAAGAAGCAAATACATCAAAACGGTAGAATTTAGTAAATGTATGCAAAGAGGACCAAGTTGCCGCTTTGCAAATCTGATCAACTAATTCTCTGAGGCGGGGACTGACCCGACTCCAAATAAGCTTAAAGAATCAAAAGCTTTAACCAAGAAGCCAAGGAAATAGCAGAAGCCTTCTGACCTTTCCTAGAACCAGGAAATATAACAAATAGACTAGAAGTCTTCGTGAAAATTTTAGTAGCTTCAACATACTATTTCAAAACTCTCACCACATCCAAAGAATGTAAGGATTTTTCCAAAGAATTCTTAGGATTAGGACACAAGGAAGGGACAACAATTTCTCTACTAATGTTGTTAGAATTCCCAACCTTAGGTAAAAATTTAAATGAAGTCCGCAATACTGCCTTATCCTGATGAAAAACCAGAAAAAGGAGATTCACAAGAAAGAGCAGATAGCTCAGAAACTCTACTAGCAGAAGAGATGGGCAAAATGAACAACACTTTCCAAGAAAGTCGCTTAATGTCCAAAGAATGCATAGGCTCAAATGGAGGAGCCTGTAAAGCCCTCAAAACAAAATTAAGACTCCAAGGAGGAGAGATTGATTTAATTACAGGCTTGATACGAACCAAAGCCTGTACAAAACAGTGAATATCAGGAAGTTTAGCAATCTTTCTGTGAAATAAAACAGAAAGAGCAGAGATTTGTCCTTTCAAGGAACTTGCAGACAAACCCTTATCCAAACCATCCTGAAGAAACTGTAAAATTCTAGGAATTCTAAAAGAATGCCAAGAGAATTTATGAGAAAAACACCATGAAATGTAAGTCTTCCAAACTCGATAATAAATCTTCCTAGATACAGATTTACAATCTTGTAACATAGTATTAATCACTGAGTCAGAGAAACCACTATGACTTAGCACTAGGTGTTCAATTTCCACACCTTCAAATTTAATGATTTGAGATCCTGATGGAAAAACGGACCTTGAGACAATAGGTCCGGCCTTAATGGAAGTGGCCAAGGTTGGCAACTGGACATCTGAACAAAATCCACATACCAAAACCTGTGAGGCCATGCTGGAGCCACCAGCACCACAAACGATTGTTCCATGATGATTTTGGAGATCACTCTTGAAAGAAAAACTAGAGGCGGGAAAATATAAGCAGGTTGATAACACCAAGGAAGTGTCAACGCATCCACTGCTTCCGTCTGAAAATCCCTGGACCTGGACAGGTATCTGGGAAGTTTCTTGTTTAGATGAGAGGCCATCAGATCTATCTTTGGAAGACCCCACATCTGAACAATCTGAGAAAACACATCTGGATATAGGTACCACTCCCCTGGATGTAAAGTCTGACGGCTGAGATAATCCGCCTCCCAATTGTCTACACCTGGGATATGCACCACTGAAATTAGAAAGGAGCTGGATTCCGCCCAAGCAAGTATCCGAGATACTTCTTTCATAGCTTGGGGACTGTGAGTCCCACCCTGATGATTGGCATATGCCACTGTTATGATATTGTCTGTCTGAAAACAAATGAACGGTTCTCTCTTTAACAGAGGCCAAAACTGAAGAGCTCTGAGAATTGCACGGAGTTCTAAAATATTGATTGGTAATCTTGCCTCTTGAGATTTCCAAACCCCTTGTGCTGTCAGAGATCCACAAACTGCTCCCCAACCTGAAAGACTTGCATGTGTTGTGATCACAGTCCAGGTTGGCTGAACAAAAGAAACCCCTTGTACTAAATGCTGGTGATTTAACCACCACGTCAGAGAGTGTTGAACATTGGGATTTAAGGATATTAATTGTGATAACTTTGTATAATCCCTGCACCATTGATTCAGCATACAAAGCTGGAGAGGTCTCATGTGAAAACAAGCAAAGGGAATCGCGTCCGATGCTGCAGTCATGAGACCTAAAACTTCCATGCACATGGCCACTGAATGGAATGACTGAGACTGAAGGTGCCGACAGGCTGCAACCAATTTTAAACATCTCTTGTCTGTTAGAGACAGAGTCATGGACACTGAATCTATCTAAAAGCCTAAAAAGATGACGCTTGTCTGAGGAATCAAGAAACTTTTTGGTAAATTGATCCTCCAACCATGTTTTTGAAGAAGCAACACTAGTTAATTCGTGTGAGATTCTGCAGAACGTAAAGACTGAGCTAGTACCAAGATATTGTCCAAATAAGGAAACACTGCAATACCCTGCTCTCTGGTTACAGAGAGCAGGGCACCAAGATCGAGAACCTTTGAAAAGATTCTTGGAGCTGTTACTAGGCAAAATGGAAGAGCAACAAATTGGTAATGCTTGTATAGAAAAGAGAATCTCAGGAACTGATAATGATCTGGATGAATCGGAATATGAAGGTATGCATCCTGCAAGTCTATTGTGGACATATAATGTCCTTGCTGAACAAAAGGCACAATAGTCCTTATAGTCACCATCTTAAAAGTTGGTACTCTTACATAACGATTCAAAATTTTCAGATCCAGAACTGGTCTGAATGAATTTTCCTTCTTTGGGACAATGAATAGATTTGAAAAAAAAACCCAGACCCTGTTCCTGAAAAGGAACTGGCATGATTACCCCTGAAAACTCCAGGTCTCAAACACACTTCAGGAAAGCCTGAGCTTTTACTGGATTTGCTGGGATGCATGAGAGAAAAAATCTTCTCACAGGAGGTCTTACTCTGAATCCTATTCAATACCCCTGAGAGACAATGCTCTGAATCCATTGATTTTGGACAGAATTTATCCAAACATCCTTCAAAAACCTTATTCTGCCCCCTACCAACTGAGCTGGAATGATGGCTGCACCTTCATGCGGACTTAGGGGCTGACTTTGATTTCTTAAATGGCTTGGATTTATTCCAATTTAAGGAAGTCTTCCAATTGGAAACAGATTCCTTGGGGGAAGAGTTAGGTTTTTGTTCCTTATTTTGACGAAAGGAACGAAAACGGTTAAAAGCCTTAGGTCTTTTATCCTGAGGCAAAAAAACTCCCTTCCCCCAGTAACAGTTGAAATAATAGAATCCAACTGAGAACCAAATAAATTATTACCTTGGAAAGAAAGAGATAGCAATCTAGAGTTAGATCACATAGACACCCAGCACTCACCAGCTAGCTCACAGCTAAGATAAAATCACAACTGGAAAGGTTAGTTAACACATCTGGCCAAATGGGAAAAGCTCAGGCACCACGTCAAGGTCCTTTCCACTGCCTGAGTCCCTAACACAGCCACACCATGTGAGTTTACATAGCCAAACAAGCTGAGAACAAAGAAGGGATGCACAGGTGGATATAATCACCCAGAGAAATATAAAACACGGAAGGGAATCTAGACTTAGATGTCATATCAGCATTCCAAGATTTAAGCCTCAAAGCTCTTCTAGCTAAAATAGCTAAAGACATGGATCTAACATCAATTTTGATAATATAAAAAATGGCATCACACATAAAATTATTGGCATGTTGCAGTAAGCGAACAATGCTAAATAAGTCAGAATCCAATTCTTGTTGCGCTAAATTCTCCAACCAAAAAATTGATGCAGCTGCAACATCAGCCAAAAAAATTGCAGGCCTGAGAAGATGACCTGAATATAAATAAGCTTTACTTAGATAAGACTCAAGTTTCCTATCTAAATGATCTTTAAAAGGAGTATTATCTTCCATAGGAATAGTGGTACGTTTATCAAGAGTAGAAATAGCCCCATCAACTTTGGGGATCTTTTCCCAAAACTCTATTGAAATTGCTGGTAAAGGATACAATTTTTTAAACCTTGAAGAAGGAATAAAAGAAGTACCCGGCTTATTCCATTCTTAAATGGAATCATAAAAATCATATCAGAAATAGCATCAGGAATAGGAAAAACCTCTGGAGTAACCACAGGAGGCTTAAAAACAGAATTTAAACGTTTACTAGTTTTAATGTCAAGAGGACTAGTTTTCTCAATATCCAAAGTAATTAACACTTCTTTTAACAAAGAACGAATATACTCCATTTTAAATAAATAAGTAGATTTGTTAGTGTCAATATCTGAGGAAGGATCTTCTGAATCAGATAGATCCTCATCAGAGGAGGATAATTCATTACGTTGTCTGTCATTTGAAATTTCATCAACCTTATGAGAAGTTTTAAAAGACCTTTTACGTTAATTAGAAGGCGGAAAAGCAGACAAAGCCTTCTGAATAGAATCAATAACAAATTCTTAAAAATTCATAGGTATATAATGTACATTAGAAGTTGAAGGAACTGCTACTGGCAATGTACTATTACTGATGGGAACATTATCTGCATGTAAAAGTTTATCATGACAACTATTACAAATGACACTCAGGGATAACATTTTCAAAAGTTTACAACAAATGCACTTCGCTTTGGTAGAACCGATATCAGGCAGCAAAGTTCCAACAGATACTTCTGAGACAGGATCAGATTGAGACATCTTGCAAAATGTAAAAGAAGAAACAACATATAAAGCAAAATTATCAATTTCCTTTATGACAGTTTCAGGAATGGGAAAAAATGCAAATAGCATAGCCATCTGATATAGAAAAAGGCAAGAGGAAAATAGCAATGGGGTGATAAAATAATGAAAACATTTTGGCGCCAAGTAAGATGCACAACATAACAGAAAATGTCCGAAAAAGACACACTCGTGTCACTAACAATGCAACCTTGTGTAAGGAACTCAGCGTCAACTACGACACCGGAAATGACGAACTTGCATCAACGGACGTACTTCTGTGCAAAAAATTCTTGCGCCAAGAATGACGCAATAAAGTCTAGCATTTTGCGCACCCGCTGGCATAATTCTGCCCACAATTTGCAAAGAAAAAAGTAGTCAATTTGAAAAAAAGACTAAACACCAGGTAAGAAAAATATTTTTATTTTCCCCAAATATGAAACTGACAGTCTGCAAAAAGGAAATACATGAACCTGACTCATGGCAAATATAAGTACAATACATATATTTAGAACTTTATATTAATGCATAAAGTGCCAAACCATAGCTGAGGTGTCTTAAGTAATAAAATCATACTTACCGAAAGACACCCATCCACATATAGCAGATAGCTGTCAAGGTATATGTGAAGATTTATATATATATATATATAAATATATATATATATATATATATATTATATATATTTGGCTATCAGTACCCAATGATTCATTCATTCATTAAACATTAAATGCATTGACTTGTAACCCATATTCAAACCTCCCCCATTCAGTATACAAAGTTAAAATGCATCTAAGTGAGGACAATAAAACATTTGGTTTACTTGACTTAAACAGCCACTTTAAAAAGACCATATGGTCTCTACCGGGAAATGTGTGATAACATTTCCTACTCCTTACAAAGTAGCCTAGAAGTCTGGCATAAGTTACATATTTTGTGGGAAAGTAACCATTTACATTTCAATGCAAATTAGTCCCTGCTGTGTAAAAACTGTCCCAGCTAAAAACTGTTCTAAATTATACTCTTAAACCCATTGTTAAAATATAGCATAGCAATGGATATATATATATATATATATATATATATATATATATATATATATATATATATATATATATATAGGTAAAAAGATTAGTATTAGGTGCACAGGCTAAAGAACAGTGACCTAATACTAATCTTTTTACCCACACATATTTTCAGAATCAGAAATAGGACATTGATAGGTGGGCACTTCAGGTATTGGGCTGCCAGTTCATTTACAAATAAATATACCACTGTTCTTGGGGGGCACACCTAGCGCTGATCCTCTAGTTATTTTCCAAATAATATACATATATATATATATATATACATATATATATATATATATATATATATATATATATCTTAGACTGTATTGCATGTCTATAATGCAATTAAGATTGAAATGAATTAAATGAATAACTGCATTAGTGGATATAAAATGTTTAAATTATTCCAAAAAAACATTTTCTATTCTCTCTGTTTTCCAGAAATCTAATGAACATTATAGGAACAACTGATGTAATGGGATATCTGGATGAATATCTGTATAATGAAAGTATAAATCCTGGGTTTCATATGGATATTTGTGGACCTAAAAAGCAGTGATTAATAACACTAATATTTTATTTCAGATCTGCATAGACAAGATTAATGCATTCAGGATTTATTAGAAATATGAAATATATTATTAGATATGTGCATGATCGAAAAATTTGTTTCATTTCGGTTTGGATCGATTCAGAGTTTTTCGAATTTCGTTTCGGATCAATTCGAATTCGGAAAAATTCGAATGAATTCGTTTTGGATTCGTTTCGGATTCATTCGGATTCGAAAAAATTTGGCTGGATTCCGTTTGATTCAGTTTGGTTCAGAATTTCGGTATGTGTGCTGTGTATTAGACTAGCATTATGTACTGTATATTAGGTGTTACCCATAGCAGAGTGATATAACCTAATATACTGTACAATACTAGTGTAATCCATGGCCATCCAAATTTACCAAATGAATCCGAACTAATTCGGATTTATTCGGTAAATTCGGCAGTATTTTAATTCGGAAATTCAGATCGATCCGAATCTCCGAATTTGCAGAATTTTCTGAATTTCCGAATCGATCAGAAACGAATTGCACATGTCTATATTCATGTTGGGATGCAGTGCAGTACTGAATATGAAATACGCTGTGGTTTTTATATAAATTCGGGGAAATTACCTGGTGACATTTTAAATGGATTTTAAGCTAATCAGTTAGCAGTATAAATTGCTTTGATATAATGTTAAAAACATAATCGCCTAGATTTAGAGTTTTGTCTGCAAAGACCCACGTAGCTAATGCTGCTTTTTTTCCAGCGCACCCTTAATACAACGCTGGTATTTAGAGTTGTCTGAAGGGCTGTGTTAGGCTCCAAAAAGGGAGCGTAAAGGCATATTTACCGCCACTTCAACCCTCAATGTCAGCGTTGCTTACGGTAGCGGCTAACTGGAAAAACGTGCTCGTGCACGATTCCCCCATAGGAAACAATGGGGCAGTTTGGGCTGAAAAAAAACCTAACACCTGCAAAAAAGCAATGTTAAGCTCCTAACTCAGCCCCATTGTTTCCTATGGGGAAACAGTTTCTAAGTCTGCACCTAACACCCTAACATGAACCCCGAGTCTAAACACCCCTAACCTCTAATCTGCCACCCACGCTATCGCTGACACCTGCATTACACAATTAACCCCTAACCTGCTGCTCCGGACACCGCCGCAACCTACATTATACCTATGTACCCCTAATCTGCTGCCCCTAACATCGCCGGCACCTATATTATATTTATTAACCCCTAATCTGCCCCCCCCAACACCGCCGCTACCTTACCTACACTTATTGACCCCTAATCTGCCGAACGGACCTCGCCGCTACTCTAATAAATGTATTAACCCCTAAAGCTAAGTCTAACCCTAACACCCCCCTAAGTTAAATATAATTTTAATCTAATGAAATAAATTAAATATTATTAACTAAAGTCTTCCTATTTAAAACTAAATACTTACCTGTAAAATAAACCCTAATATAGCTACAATATAACAAATAATTATATTGTAGCTATTTTAGGATTTATATTTATTTTACAGGCAACTTTTTATTTATTTTAACTAGGTACAATAGCTATTAAATAGTTATTTACTATTTAATAGCTACCTAGTTAAAATAATTACAAAATTACCTGTAAAATAAATCCTAACCTAAGTTACAATTAAACCTAACACTACACTATCAATAAATAAATTAAATAATTTAACTACAAGTACCTACAATTACCTACAATTAAATAAACTAAACTAAATTAAAAAAACAAACAAACACAAAATTACAAAAAATAAAAAATGATTACAAGAATTTTAAGCTAATTACACCTACTCTAAGCCCCCTAATAAAATACCAAAGCCCCCCAAAATAATAAAATTTCCCTACCCTAATCTAAATTTAAAAAGTTAACAGCTCTATTACCTTACCAGCCCTTAAAAGGGCTTTTTGCGGGGCATGCCCCAAAGAAATCAGCTCTTTTGCCTGTAAAAAAAACACACAATACCATCCCCAAACATTACAAACCACAACCCACATACCCCTACTCTAACCCAAACCCCCCTTAAATAAACCTAACACTACCCCCCTGAAGATCTCCCTACCTTGAGCCATGTTCACCCAGCCGGGCACTGATGGACAAAAGAGGGCATCCGGAGCGGCAGAAGTCTTCATCCTATCCTGGCAGAAGAGGACATCCGGACCGGTAGACATCTTCATCCGAGCGGCATCTTCTATCTTCATCCATCCGGAGCGGAGCCATCTTCTTCCAGCCGACGCGGATCCATCCTTCATCCACGATGCCTAGTCGCCGAATGAAGGTTCCTTTAAATGACGTAATCCAAGATGGCGTCCCTCAAATTACGATTGGCTGATAGGATTCTATCAGCCAATCGGAATTAAGGTAGGAAAAATCTGATTGGCTGATTGAGTCAGCCAATCAGTTTCAAATTCAATCCGATTGGCTGATCCAATCAGCCAATCAGATTGAGCTTGCATTCTATTGGCTGTTCCTATTGTACCTAGTTAAAATAAATACAAAGTTGCCTGTAAAATAAATATAAATTCTAAAATAGCTACAATATAATTATTTGTTATATTGTAGCTATATTTGGGTTTATTTTACAGGTAAGGATTTTGTTTTAAATAGGAAGACTTTAGTTAATAATATTTAATTTATTTTATTAGATTAAAATTATATTTAACTTAGGGGGGTGTTAGGGTTAGGGTTAGACTTAGCTTTAGGGGTTAATACATTTATTAGAGTAGCAGCGAGATAAGGGGTTAATACTTGAAGTTAGGTGTTGGCGATGTTAGGGAGGGCAGATTATGGGTAAATACTATTTATTATATGGTTTGTGAGGAGGGAGTGCAGCGTTTTAGGGGTTAATACATTTATTAGAGTAGCGGCGAGGTCCGGTCAGCAGATTAGGGGTTAATAAGTGTAGGTAGGTAGCAGCGACATTGGGGGGCAGATTAGGGGTTAATAAATATTATGTAGGTGTCGGCGATGTTAGGGGCAGCAGATTAGGGGTTTATAGGTATAATGTTGGTGGCGGCGGTGAGCGTTAGACCCTTTTCTGGCTGACTCTAAATACCAGCGGGCGGTAAAAAGCAGCGTTAGGAGCCCTTAATGCTGCTTTTGACGGCTAACGCCAAACTCTAAATCTAGGAGAATGTGTTTGGTAATAGAATAATCAAAAGAAATAATGTGACATAGTCCAGTACATGTGAACATTTAACTTATTAATGTAAAGAAATTATGGCATTTTGAATACATATTTTAAAGAAATATTTTGCTGTCTAGAAATGGTTAAATGAATCTGTATGTTTGTCATGCTGCCCCCGATGGCCACAATCTGGTATTACAGCCAAAGATTTGACTGTTAAAAAGATACATCTCCAAAATTACCAATAAGAAAGGACAAGGTTTTCAAAGGGCCTCCCATATTTCTCACCTATGATTAGACAATATAAGCTGGAATGCAGGATGAGAAGGGAACTGAGGCTGATTTTTGCTAAACTGACAGATAACTGGTTGCGTGGGGAACAGTCAAGACTCTAAATTTTGGCTATACCTTCCTTATCTATTGCAATTACACTTATTTATATATGAAGTGGGACAATTTTTGAAGCTGAATATCATTTTGGTAAAGTATATATATATATATATATATATATATAGAGAGAGAGAGAGAGAGAGAGAGAGAGAGAGAGAGAGAGAGAGAGAGAGAGAGAAAGAGAGAGAGAGAGAGAGAGAGAGAGAGAGAGAGAGAGAGAGAGAGAGAGAGAGAGAGAGAGAGAGAGAGAGAGAGAGAGAGAGAGAGAGAGAGAGAGAGAGAGGTTGCTAAAATATAGGTAAACATTTAAGATAAGCATTCCTTGTTGCTTTAGTAAATAAATTTAAAGAGCATATGTGTATTTTAATACTGGTATTTCATAGTCTGTGTATTTTAAACTAATCATTAGTACTAAGCAATTTATCCTGGAAAATTTACATATATATATATATTCTAGAATTATCTTAATTGTAGATAACTAAGAATTTATTTCAGTTAGATAAATTGGCATAGAGTTTGGTTATTGGTACAAATAATATATACAATTTCTGATGTTTTAAATTGAATTATATAGGATAAATTGTGGCTAAATAGCTGAGTGTATTGCTTGAATGTTAGTAGCTAAATATCTTGGAATCTCATTGTGTTAATTGAATGAAATCCTATTGTGAATAAGGCTAGTTACAAAGTTACTTTTTTTGCCTTGTAAGGAGTATTGCAACAGTTTAAACACTATATAGTTTGAATTGACTCATATTTTGATTCTTACAAATATATTTCAGTCTATGTCTATAAATATCAACTAATAAAAAGAATTCAGGAATTTATATTAATGTTATGGTTTCTACTATATGCATTTTGAATAAGGTTTTAATTTAAAGAAAAATTATTAAATATATTGTGTTATAACCCAGCCATATACTGACATATTATTTGGAGGCATTGCGTGAGATATTATTAATATTTATCACATTGATATAATATATTTGTAATAAATAGAAATTATTATTGAAAAAAAATAATCTAAAAAAAAAAAATGTTTTTTTATTATTATTAATTTATTGTTGTTGTGATTAAATATTTCAGAGTTAGTATTAATATCTTGAAATATTATTAAAAATTACTTTTTGAAAAATTGATACAAATATAAATTTTTCGTATTTCAAATGTAATATTAATATTTTGAAAATATAAATTTTTTAAAAAATTGAAATATTGATTTTCATATTTCAAAATTATTAATATTTTTGAAGATATATATTTTTTTCTCTCTTATTGGTCAAAATTATATTAGTGTTTTTATCTTATCAAGTACAACACTATAATAATGATGTCTTCAGCAAAAGGTAATGCTAGCGTTTCTGTACATGATGAAATTGTGCCCTCCCCAAGATCCTCTATCCATGAAATGGTTCAGGCAAAAACTCTCAAATTAGAACCATGAACCATCTCATGACTAGACTTGATATCGGGGATGATGTCTCCATGTATATTAACCCCTTAATGACCGGACCATTTTTCAATGTTCTTACCCTTAATGATAATGGCCATTTCTGCAGTGTTTGTGTTTAGCTGTAATTTTCCTCTTACTCATTTACTGTACCCACACATATTATATACCGTTTTTCTCGCCATTAAATGGAATTTCTAAAGATAACATTATTTTCATAATATCTTATAATTTACTATAAAAAAATTATAAAATATGAGGAAAAAATTGAAAAAAACACACTTTTTCTAACTTTGACCCCAAAAATTTGTTATACATCTACGACCACCAAAAAACACCTATGCTAAATAGTTTCTAAATTTTGTCCTGAGTTTAGAAATACCCAATGTTTACATGATCTTTGCTTTTTTTGCAAGTTATAGGGCAATAAATACAAGTAGCACTTTGCTATTTCCAAACCACTTTTTTTCAAAATTAGCGCTAGTTACATTGGAACACTGATATCTGTCCGTAATCTCTGAATATCCCTTGACATGTATATATTTTTTTTTAGAAGACAACCCAAAGTATTGATTTATGCCCATTTTGGTATATTTCATGCCACCATTTCACTGCCAAATGCGAGCAAATAAAAAAAAATCGTTCACTTTTTCACAAATTTTGTCACAAACTTTAGGTTTCTCACTGAAATTATTTACAAACAGTTTGTGCAATTATGGCACAAATGGTTGTAAATGCTTCTCTGGGATCCTCTTTGTTCAGAAATACCAGACTTATATGGCTTTGGCATTGCTTTTTGGTTATTAGAAGGCCACTAAATGCCGCTGTGCACCACACGTGTATTATGCCCAGTAGTGAAGGGGTTAATTAGGGAGCTTGTAGAGACCTTGAAGGGTTAATTTTAGCGTAAGTGTACTGTAGTAGACAACCCAAAGTATTGATCTAGGCCCATTTTGGTACATTTCATGCCACCATTTCACCGCCAAATGCGAGCAAATAAAAAAAAGTTAAATTTTTCACAAACTTTAGGTTTCTCACTGAAATTATTTACAAACAGCTTGTACAATTATGTCACAAATGGTTGTAAATGCTTATCTGGGATCTCTTTTGCTCAGAAATAGCAGACATATATGGCTTTGGCGTTGCTTTTTGGCAATTAGGAGGCCACTAAATGCTGCTGCGCACCACACTTGTATTATGCCCAGCAGTTAAGGGGTTAATTAGGTAGCTTGTAGAGAGCTTGCAGGGTTAATTTTAGCTTTAGTGTAGAGATCAGCCTCCCACCTGACACATCCCAGCCGCTGATCCCTCCCAAACAGCTCTCTTCCCTCCCCCACCCCACAATTGTCCCCGCCATCTTAAGTACTGGCAGAAAGTCTGCCAGTACTAAAATAAAAGGTGTTTTTTTATTTTTTTTATTTTTTTATTATTAATCTGTGATGGACCCCTGCCTTAGCCCCCAACCTCCCTGATCCCCCCCAAACAGCTCTCTAACCCTCCCAACCTACCTATTTGCCACCATCTTGGGTACTGGCAGCTGTCTGCCAGTACCCAGTTTTCACCAAAAAAGAAAGGTTTTTATTTTTTAGTTTTTTTTTGTTAAACATAGCTTTTTCTGTAGTGTAGCTGCCCCTCCCCCCCAATAACCCCATCCCCCTACCCTAGCAGATCCTATTATTTAAAAAAAAACAAAAAACGTTTTCTGCCCCCCTCTCTCTTCATTGGTGTCATTGGTGTCAGTGGTTGCTCTGCGCGCGCACGCGCAGGCCCCCCTCCGCACGCTCCCAGCATCCGGCGTGCACAAAGCACTTGCAGGAACCGGATGCCGGGGAGCGATGGGCCGCCCACCTGCCTCCCCTGTAAGCTCCCACCCACCAACGAACGGCACCATCGCTACCAGTGCAGAGAGGGCCACAGAGTGGCTCTCTCTGCATCGGATGCTTTTCAAAGGGTATTGCAGGATGCCTCAATATCGAGGCATCACTGCAATACCCTGAGAGCTGCTGGAAGCGATTGCGATCGCTTCCAGCACTCTCTTAGACAACTGATGTACCAGGTACGTGCATTGTCACTAACTGTCAGGTTTTGCGGGACGTACCTGGTACGTCAGTTGTCATTAAGGGGTGTAAAGCTAAGGCCAAAGATTTAGTTAGAGATATATAGTTCGAAGATGGTGAATTATACCAAATTTTACTGCAACTTAATAAATGCACGGAATTTAGAGGGCGTGATGAATTAATTTTCAAAACTTGGCCGATCCTAATGGCAGGGTTTAGCATTTGCAGAGAACACCATCTCTAAGCTGCCATCTCTCTAAGTGACATCTTTAAGTGGCAGTGCTAAGAATTAGTCAAGAATTGAACAAAATTTGAAGAAGATTTGAGGCAAGTTAAATATTTTCTATTTGGGGGGCGGAGCCAACTGCAGAACTAAGCAGACATGTTAGCCATTAGCTCTCTGCTGAAAAAGAACTTTAAACTTCTTTTTACTGTGTTTAAAGTGGTCTAATCTGATCCTAATCAGCCAAAATATAGAGGTCAAAGTGTGGACACATTTTGTATGGGGATCTTCACCCTGCTGCACAACTTTATAGCGTATCTGAACATACAGCCAGCAAATAGGAGACGGTATAGGGAGGACCCAACACCCGGTCACTATCTGGCCTTAGACTTACCGCTGCAAATATCTGAGCTCCGGAGGGTCGGGGATCTGCTCCGGAGCCAAATAGCTGGAGGTTAGCGACTACCTGTGTCACTTAGCCAAGCCGTCGTGAACCCGTTCCTGAACAGCAGCGTCAGGCCTTTACAGACAGAAGTGCACCGGGCACAGACTCCCTCCTACCCGGATAGTCAGCCCTACAGAAGGAACAAAGGTCATCCAGGAGGACGGCTGTAGCTCCGGTTACCTACTGGCACTAGCCCAAGTGAACGCTGGGCCCTGAATTGCGCAGATATTTTAGTGGCGCGAACAGCCGCCATCTTTACTGGTTCTGTGTCAACAACCAAGCAATCTGACAAGCCACGCTCGAAACATCTGACAAACGGGTAAGCCAGTGTTAACCTACTGCTGTATTTTCTGGCCACTTCTGACTCCTGGGAGAACTTGAGAGGGGTTGAGTGCTACATTCTACCTTTGCAAATACTAGCAGCAGAGCCATCTTTAACTACGCACCATATAATTAAAATTTATGCTTCCCTACTGCTATCTATAGCTGGTATGTCCAGTGTGTAGAGGAACCGCTTTATTTACACTACTAGATGAAGTGCAGCATATACGCAGCAATTGCAACTCAGTCCTAGACGTCAGGAATTAAAATAATTTGGCCTCTAGTACAGGGCTTAGGCCAGCGGCCTTCCCGTAGTTAGTAACGCTGTGAAGTTCTCCCTGTGTTCTATGCCCACCAGTTCTAATGCATTTGGGAATACCTACACTTTGGGCCCAAACTAACCCTACAAAGAGAGAGAGAGAGAGAATTCTTTGTAATTTTACTGTACATTTTCCCAAACTACAAATGACCTGCTAATTGCCCTACCTGAGGGGAGGGGGAGATCGTAGGTCTCTGGATCCTAATATCTACACATTTTTTTCTTTTCCCCTTTTTCTTTTTTTCCTTGGCCTTGCCCACATATTGTGTCCTCTGCAGTTATATCAATGGCACAGTCAAACAAAAGGAAACCTAAGCTACCTATAGGTCCCAATAGGACAGTGGTGGACCATTTTAACCCTATCTTACTATCCACAAATGAAGATTCGCAAGACAGTTCAACCACCTCTACACCTATGTCAGACACGGTGGCTACTACTCTCCAAGCTCTTCAAGATGCTGCTCCAGCAACTGTGACACCCACATTTATCCTCACATCACTGCAATCTTTACTGGAGGCGCACCATTCCTCTTTTCAAACCCAGATAACTGCCTCATTGGCAGATCTGCGGTGGGATCTAACCTCTACAACAGAACGGCTGGACACTGTCGAGAGAAAGCAGGAGGATATGGCAGTTGAACAAGCCAATGTTCTTACATATGCCCAAAGTCTGGCGGAGCAACTTGCTATGTTGGAAAACAAAGTGGCGGATGCTGAGGACCGGTCCCAATGCAATAATTTACGCCTACGGGGAATCCCTGAGAGTGTGGCCCTGGGTGATCTGGTTGCCCACCTGTCTGAATTCTTTAACTACCTTACACCACCTGCGAATCCAAATGAAGGGCTCATCGACAGGGCACATAGGGCCCTGCGCCCTAGAAGCTTAGCTACTGACAAGCCATGGGACATCATTGTGAGGCTTCATTTCTACACCTATAAGGTGCATCTGGTTAGAGCCTCTTTAACTAAACCCACATTGCCAGATCAGTTTAAGGACATTAACATCTATGCAGATTTATCCCACCACACCCTTCAACAAAGGAAGTCATTTGGAGACTTTACTATCGGCTAGATTTAGAGTTCTGCGGCCAAAGGTTTGCGTTAGCTACGCGTGTATTTTTTCCCCCACACCTTTTAAATACCGCTGGTATTTAGAGTTCCCTGAAGGGCTGCGTTAGGCTCCAAAAAGGGAGCGTATAGCATAATTTACCGCCACTGCAACTCTAAATACCAGCGGTGCTTATGGACGCGGCGAGCTTCAAAAACGTGCTCGTGCACGATTCCCCCATAGGAAACAATGGGACAGTTTGAGCTGAAAAAAAAAGCAGCGTTCAGCTCCTAACGCAGCCCCATTGTTTCCTATGGGGAAACACTTCCTAAGTCTGCACCTAACACTCTAACATGTACCCTGAGTCTAAACACCCCTAACCTTACACTTATTAACCCCTAATCTGCCGCCCCCACTATTGCTGACCCCTGCATTTTATTATTAACCCCTAATCTGCCGCTCCGTACACTGCCACAACCTACGTTATCCCTATGTACCCCTAATCTGCTGCCCCTAACACCGCCGACCCCTATATTATATTTATTAACCCCTAATCTGCCGCCCCCAACGTTGCCGCCATCTACCTACAATTATTAACCCCTAATCTGCCGACCGGACCTCACCGCTACTATAATAAAGTTATTAACCCCTAAACCGCCTAACTCCCACCTCAAAAACCCTATAATAAATAGTATTAACCCCTAATCTGCCCTCCCTAACATCGCCGACACCTAAATTCAAGAATTAACCCCTAATCTGCCGACCAGACCTCGCTGCTACTCTAATAAATGTATTAACCCCTAAAGCTAAGCCTCACTCCCACCTCAAAAACCATATAATAAATAGTATTAACCCCTAATCTGCCCTCCCTAACATCGCCGACACCTAACTTCAAGTATTAACCCCTAATCTGCCGACCGGACCTCGCCGCTACTCTAATAAATGTATTAACCCCTAAAGCTAAGTCTAACCCTAACCCTAACACCCCCTAAATTAAATATAATTTAAATCTAACGAAATAAAATAAATCTTATTAAATAAATTATTCCTATTTAATTCTAAATACTTACCTGTAAAATAAACCCTAATATAGCTACAATATAAATAATAATTATATTGTAGCTATTTTAGGATTAATATTTATTTTAAAGGCAATTTAAATATTAATCCTAAAATAGCTACAATATAATTATTATTTATATTGTAGCTATATTAGGGTTTATTTTACAGGTAAGTATTTAGCTTTAAATAGGAATAATTTATTTAATAAGATTTATTTTATTTCATTAGATTAAAATTATATTTAATCTAGGGGGGTGTTAGGGTTAGGGTTAGACTTAGCTTTAGGGGTTAATACATTTATTAGAGTAGCGGCGAGGTCCGGTCAGCAGATTAGGGGTTAATACTTGAAGTTAGGTGTCAGCGATGTTAGGGAGGGCAGATTAGGGGTTAATACTATTTATTATAGGGCTTTTGAGGCGGGAGTGAGATGGATTAGGTGTTAATAACTTTATTATAGTAGCGGTTAGGTCCGGTCGGCAGATTAGGGGTTAATAATTGTAGGTAGGTAGCGGCGACGTTGGGGGGGCAGATTAAGGGGTAATAAATATTATGTAGGGGTCGGCGATGTTAGGGGCAGCAGATTAGGGGTACATAGGGATAATGTAGGTGGCGGCAGTGTGCGGTCGGCAGATTAGGGGTTAAAAATTTTTAATAGAGTGGCGGCGATGTGGGGAGGCCTCGGTTTAGGGGTACATAGGTAGTTTATGGGTGTTAGTGTACTTTAGAGCACAGTAGTTAAGAGCTTTATGAACCAGCGTTAGCCAATAAAGCTCTTAACTCCTGGCTTTTCTATGCGGCTGGAGTCTTGTCGTTAGATTTCTAATGCTCACTTCAGCCAAAACTCTAAATACCGGCGTTAGAAAGATCCCATAGAAAAGATAGGATATGCAATTGGCGTAGGGGGATCTGCGGTATGGAAAAGCCGCGGCTGGAAAGTGAGCGTTAGACCCTTTCATTAATGACTCTAAATACCAGTGGGCGTTAAAAACCAGCGTTAGGACACCCTAACGCTGGTTTGGATGGCTAATGCAGAACTCTAAATCTAGGCGTATATTTCTTAGAGCTCACAATATAAAGTACAGATGGGGTCATCCAACCAGGCTTTTTTTCCTCAAAGACAATCAACAGTATATTGTCACTACAATAGAACAGAGTCAAGGTCTTTTGAAGAGGTGGAGCTCTGCACCGCCACACTGTAACCCATCTCAAAGCTCGCTAGATCCATTGGTTCCACAATGGGACCCACTTCCACAGTGGGACCCAGCTACCCTCAGTCAAGCTCAAGAAGAGGGTGATGGATAGTGGAGGGTAAGGAGAGTGATGTGTCCACACCCATTTTTTCTCTAACTTAAAATTCAGACTGCAAGTTGTTTCTTCACAAATGGAGTTTTATTGCTCCCTGTCCTTAAATGTAATGTCTAACTGAATCAGTATAGATGTGCTCCCCTCTCCCACCACTTTTTCCCTCCCCCCCCCCTTTTTTTTTTTCTTTTCTTCTCTTCTTTCCCCTCACCTGCAAGGTTATATTGTTGATTTTGTTTGTTCCATAACTTTTCCACATGCTGTATATCGAGAACTATAATGTACATGCCACTTTTGTAGTATATAATGTCATCTCCTGTAGTGATGTCATGAACCTAAAAATTTGCGTTCGCAAACAGCGGACACAAACTTCCGCAACTGTTCGCGAATGGGCAAACCGGGCCAACCGCCATTGACTTCAATAGGCAGGCGAATTTTAAAACCCACAGGGACTCTTTCTGGCCACAATAGTGATGGAAAAGTTGTTTCAAGGGGACTAACACCTGGACTGTGGCATGCCGGAGGGGGATCCATGGCAAAACTCCCATGGAAAATTACATAGTTGATGCAGAGTCTGTTTTTAATCCATAAAGGGCATAAATCAACTAACATTGCTAAATTGTTTGGAATAATGTGCTTCAAAACATCAGGTATGATGTTGTATCGACCAGGTAGTTTAAGGGTTACGCCCGCTTCACAGTGATAGACCAAACTCCCCGTTTAAAGGGACAGTCTACACCAGAATTTTTATTGATAGATAATCCCTTTATTACCAATTTCCCAATTTTTCATAACTAACACATTTATAATAATATACTTTTAACCTCTGTGATTATCTTGTATCTAAGCCTCTGCAAATTGCCCCTTTTTTCAGTTATTTTGACAGACTTGCAGTCTATTAAGAAAAAACAAAGGAAGAGGCGCCAATGGTGCAGATCAATGGTGGTTCTTACAGGTAGCCGATATTAGATGAACACAGGGTACTCACATGTGTAAAAGGCAATCAGTTATGCCAGTAGGAACAGGCTGGATTTTATCAGCAGTCCAGCTAGCTGATAATGAGGGCAGCTCTCTAACGACATCCAATAGGAGACAATCTGTAGAAAAAAGCAATGGATAGAGGCGCCAATGGTGCAGATCAATGGTGATTCAGTAGCACTTACAACCAAGGATATGCAGGGTACTCACATGTGTAAAAGGCAATCACTTATGCCTATAGGGACAGGCTGGATTTTACCAGCAATCCAGCTGGCTGATCCAAGGTACAAAGGCAATGTATTGGTGTAAAGAATTCACACCCTAGAAGTAGCATAGCAATATACCATACAAAGCACTCAGAGTGGATTTACATAAAAACATATTTATTAAAAAGTATATAAAAGTTTACCACTCATCTCAGTGCCAAAATAAGTATGGCTAGTGGAGAAACATTGCAACACGTTTCTCAGATAGAATGTTTCCTCAGGCATGTTTCTCAACAGTTCTTTACATCCTTATATAGGGCTATGCTACTAAAAAACACTCATGACCCACCCCTAACAGTGATCACAGTAGGGACCAATCACAACCCATCATTTGGACAACACCCCCCCCTGCTGCAATCATAATGATATATAATTGTATTAGAAACTCTGTTACAAATGAAATATATGAACCAACTCAGTGTTTCTTTCCTTATGTATGTGTGTCTCGATATTCAGTGCATATATCGTAATTTCTATTATGAAAAAACAGTAATTTTTCTTGGCCCTAAATGCTATGATCTAATTGGATGCTGTCACCATCCATCAAAAGTTCTAGGGCAGATCATATAATCGGCTCTCTGATAAGCCTAAACAACCGTCAATCAAATGTTACATGCGGCAAAAATAATCGGGGATTTCTGCCCATTCATCTTCTAGCTCCCTGTGAGCTGGCTGCCAATGGGATTGCCGTTGTTAACACTTTTCATATATCACCTTTTTATTATTATAGATTTCATATATCCACAAACAACCATTGTTTTATTTTGAAAAAACCCTCATTTTTTATGATTCATCCAAACACTTTAAATATATTTCCCTTTTTAATTTATTTTTACATTTAGTAGATTCACAGTCATTGCCTCTTTATCTGAAAGTTTGTTGTAATTAATTATATGTAGAGACTTGCACACATTCGGCTAGATTTAGAGTTGTGCGGCCAAAGGGGTGCGTTATCTACACGTGCTTTTTTCCCCCCACACCTTTTAAATACCGCTGGTATTTAGAGTTCACAGAAGGGCTGCGTTAGGCTCCAAAAAAGGGAGCGTAGAGCATATTTACTGCCACTGCAACTCTAAATACCAGTGGTGCTTACGGACGCGGCCAGCTTCAAAAACGTGCTCGTGCACGATTCCCCCATAGAAAACAATGGGGCAGTTTGAGCTGAAAAAAAACCTAACACCTGCAAAAAAGCAGCGTTAAGCTCCTAACGCAGCCCCATTGTTTCCTATGGGGAAACACTTCCTAAGTCTGCACCTAACACCCTAACATGAACCCAGAGTTTAAACACCCCTAACCTAACACTTATTAACCCCTAATCTGCCGCCCCCGCTATCGCTGACCCCTGCATATTATTATTAACCCCTAATCTGCCGATCTGTACACCGCCGCAACCTACATTATCCCTATGTACCCCTAATCTGCTGCCCCTAACACCGCCGACCCCTATATTATATTTATTAAACCCTAATCTGCCGCCCCGCTATCGCTGACACCTGCATATTATTATTAACCCCTAATCTGCCGCTCCGTACACCGCCGCAACCTACTTTATCCCTATGTACCCCTAATCTGCTGCCCCTAACTCCGCCGACCCCTATATTATATTTATTAACCCCTAATCTGCCGTCCCCAATGTCGCCTCCACCTACCTACAATAATTAACCCCTTATCTGCCGACCGGATCTCACCGCTACTCTAATAAATGTATTAACCCCTAAAGCTAAGTCTAACCCTAACACTAACACCCCCCTAAGTTAAATATAATTTAAATCTAACGAAATAAATTATTTCTTATTAAATAAATTAATCCTATTTAAAGCTAAATACTTACCTGTAAAATAAACCCTAATATAGCTACAATATAAATTATAATTATATTGTAGCTATTTTAGGATTAATATTTATTTTACAGGTAACTTTGTAATTATTTTAACCAGGTACAATAGCTATTAAATAGTTAATAACTATTTAATAGCTACCTAGTTAAAATAATTACCTGTAAAATAAATCCTAACCTAAGTTACAATTAAACCTAACACTACACTATCAATAAATTAATTAAATAAAATACCTACAATTAAATACATTTAAATAAATTAACTAAAGTACAAAAAATAAAAAAATATTTACAAACATTAGAAAAATATTACAACAATTTTAAACTAATTACACCTACTCTAAGCCCCCTAACAAAATAACAAAGACCCCCAAAATAAAAAAATGCCCGGGGCATGCCCCAAAGAATTCAGCTCTTTTGCCTGTAAAAAAAACATACAATACCCCCCCCAACATTACAACCCACCACCCACATACCCCTAATCTAACCCAACTCCCCCTTAAATAAACCTAACACTAAGCCGCTGAAGCTCTCCCTACCTTGTCTTCACCTTGCCGGGTTCACCGATCCGTCCACCGAAGTCTTGATCCAAGCCTCCGAAGTCTTGATCCAAGCCCAAGCGGGGGCTGAAGAGTGACGTCCATCCTCCGGCTGAAGTCTTGATCCAAGCGGGCAGAAGAGGACATCCGGACCGGCAAACATCTTCTTCCAAGCCACGGAAAAGACAATAGAATGCGATATCAATCTGATTGGCTGATTGGATCAGCCAATCGGATTGAACTTGAATCTGATTGGCTGATTCCATCAGCCAATCAGAATTTTCCTACCTTAATTCCGATTGGCTGATAGAATCCTATCAGCCAATCGGAATTCAAGGGATGCCATCTTGGATGACGTCCCTTAAAGGAACCGTCATTCGTCGGGAAGTCGTCGGTGAAGATGGATGGATCCGCGCTGGAGGTCTTGAAGATCAGCCGGTCGTCATCGGATTGAAGAACATAGAAGATGCGGCTTGGATGAAGATGTTTGCCGGTCCGGATGTCCTCTTCTGCCCGCTTGGATCAAGACTTCAGCCGGAGGATGGACGTCACTCTTCAGCCCCCGCTTGGGCTTGGATCAAGACTTCGGAGGCTTGGATCAAGACTTCGGTGGATGGATCGGTGAACCCGACGAGGTGAAGACAAGGTAGGAAGATCTTCAGGGGCTTAGTGTTAGGTTTATTTAAGGGGGGTTTGGGTTAGATTAGGGGTATGTGGGTGGTGGGTTGTGTTGGGGGGGTATTGTATGGTTTTTTTACAGGCAAAAGAGCTGAATTCTTTGGGGCATGCCCCGCAAAGGGCCCTTCTAAGGGCTGGTAAGGTAAAAGAGCTTTTCTATTTTAATTTTAGAATAGGGTAGGGAATTTTTTATTTTGGGGGTCTTTGTTATTTTATTAGGGGGCTTAGATTAGGTGTAATTAGTTTAAAATTATTGTAATATTTTTCTAATGTTTGTAAATATTTTTTTATTTTTTGTAACTTAGTTAGTTTATTTCATTGTATTTATTTGTAGGTATTGTATTTCATTAATTTATTGATAGTGCAGTGTTAGGTTTAATTGTAGATAATTGTAGGTATTTTATTTAATTAATTTATTGATAGTGTAGTGTTAGGTTTAATTGTAACTTAGGTTAGGATTTATTTTACAGGTAATTTTGTAATTATTTTAACTAGGTAGCTATTAAATAGTTATTAACTATTTAATAGCTATTTTACCTGGTTAAAATAAATACAAAGTTGCCTGTAAAATAAATATTAATCCTAAAATAGCTACAATATAATTATTATTTATATTGTAGCTATATTAGTGTTTATTTTACAAGTAAGTATCTAGCTTTAAATAGGATTAATTTATTTAATAAGAGTTAATTTATTTCGTTAGATTTAAATTATATTTAACTTAGGGGGGTGTTAGTGTTAGGGTTAGACTTAGCTTTAGGGGTTAATACATTTATTATAGTAGCGGTGTGGTCCGGTCATCAGATTAGGGGTTAATGCTTTTAAGTTAGGTGTCGGCGATGTTAGGGAGGGCAGATTAGGGGTTAATACTATTTATTATAGGGTTATTGAGGCGGGAGTGAGGCGGATTAGGGGTTAATACATTTATTATAGTAGCGGTGCGGTCCGGTCGGCAGATTAGGGGTTAATAAGTGTAGGTAGGTGGCGGCGACGTTGGGGGCGACAGATTAAGGGTTAATAAATATTATGTAGGTGTCGGCGGTATTAGGGGCAGCAGATTAGGGGTACATAGGGATAACATAGGTGGCGGCGGTGTACGGAGTGGCAGATTAGGGTTAACATTTTTTAATAGAGTGGCGGCGATGTGTGGGGGCCTCAGTTTAGGGGTACATAGGTAGTTTATGGGTGTTAGTGTACTTTAGAACACAGTAGTTAAGAGCTTTATAAACCGGCGTTAGCCCAGAAAGCTCTTAACTACTGACTTTTTTCTGCGGCTGGAGTTTTGTCGTTAGATTTCTAACACTCACTTCAGCCAAGACTCTAAATACCGGCGTTAGAAAGATCCCATTGAAAAGATAGGATACGCAAATGGCGTAGGGGGATCTGCGGTATGGAAAAGTTGCGGCTGCAAAGTGAGCGTTAGACCCTTTCCTGACTGACTCTAAATACCAGCGGGCGGTAAAAACCAGCGTTAGGAGCCTCTAACGCTGGTTTTGACGGCTACCGCCAAACTCTAAATCTAGGCCATTGGATGTAGGTCCCTTTTGATGTATCCACTGTTATTTGGTGCGTCTATGGAAAGCTAGCAACGGGTTGACATAGTGATTTTAGTGTAACATTGAAATATTGTAATGGGAAGTATAGAATACTGAACACCCGGCAGTTTGATATTTGTTAGCAGTTAGATCGTAGATGGGGAGCACGATCATTCTGGCAGGTGCTTGGTTTTATATCTGTTGGTTGTGGTTGCGGTGTCAATGCCATCCAGATTTTTGACCAGTAAGGGTATTTGTTGACATCCGGAATTTGGACCAATAAGGCCTTTTCATTCACATCAGGTGGGCGTCAATATGGAAGAATAGCCTGACTTAAGTATAACTAGAGGTGCGGCCCAATAACGGCAATCCCATTGGCAGCCAGCTCACAGGGAGCTAGAAGATGAGTGGACAGAAAGCCCCGATTATTTTTGCCGCGTGTAACATTTGATTGACGGCTGTTTAGGCTTATCAGAGAGCCTAATATATGATCTGCCCTAGAACTTTTGATGGATGGTGACAGCATCCAATTAGATCATAGCATTTACGGCCAAGAACAATTACTGTTTTTTTCATAATAGAAATTACGATATATACACTGAATATCGAGACACACATACATAAGGAAAGAAACACTGAGTTGGTTCATATATTTCATTTGTAACAGAGTTTCTAATACAATTATATATCATTATGATTGCAGCAGGGGTGGTGTTTTCCAAATGATGGGTTGTGATTGGTCCCTACTGTGATCACTGTTAGGGGTGGGTCATGGGTGTTTTTTAGTAGCATAGCCCTATATAAGGATGTAAAGAACTGTTGAGAAACATGCCTGAGGAAACAGTCTATCTGAGAAACGCGTTGCACTGTTTCTCCACTAGCCATACTTATTTTGGCACTGAGATGAGTGGTAAACTTTTATATACTTTTTAATAAATATGTTTTTATGTAAATCCACTCTGAGTGCTTTGTATGGTATATTGCTATGCTACTTCTAGGGTGTGAATTCTTTACACCAATACATTGCCTTTGTACCTTGGATCAGCCAGCTGGATTGCTGTTAAAATCCAGCCTGTCCCTATAGGCATAAGTGATTGCCTTTTACACATGTGAGTACCATGCATATCATTGGTTATAAGTGCTACTGAATCACCATTGATCTGCACCATTGGCACCTCTATCCATTGCTTTTTTCTACAGACTTGCAGTCTAGCCAATCAGTGCCTGCTCCCAGATAACTTTTCGTGCACGAGCACAGTGTTATCTATATGAAATACTTGAACTAACACCCTCTAGTGGTGAAAAATTGGTGATAAAAGTAAATTGGAAAATTGTTTAAAATTACATGCTCTATCTGAATAATGAAAATTTATTTTGGTCTAGACTGTCCCTTTAACGCACCGCAAACAACCGCAAACAGTCCATTTCCACAACCGCAAACTCCCCATTTGCACAAGGTTGGATACCAAGCTAGCCATGTCCCGTTCCTTGTCCTCACTGATGTCATTGAAGGTCTCTTCCTCCACCCAGCCACGTACAACACCAAGGGTCCCCGAAAGGTGACAACAAGCCCCCTGGGACGCCTGCTGTGTTTGGTCTTCCACCTCCTCAAAGCCACCTTCCTCCTCTGACTCCTTTTCTTCAGACTCCTCTTTCAGCATTGCCTCTCTCTGCATTATTATAAGATGTGTTAAGTAGTACTATTCCTATCAGTTTAATCCCTGTTAGGTCCCCTATCAGGGGGCGTGTATATGGCATGGATTTTAGGAACCGGGAGATGGAAAAAGATGCTTGATCGGTCCGCCTACTTCAAATTTGTGGCACTGCGCGTGCAATCTACTGTGCCACCAGATATGAGTGGTGTGGTTTTTGAAGCCAAAGTGCAGCACCAGAGGCCAGAAAAATTTGGCATGTACACATGCCTGAAAAATTAGGTATTGTTGCAGCCGCTGCTGTAGCAGCAGCCAGAAAAATTGATATTTGTTTCCCAGGCAGAATTTGCCCTAAAACATTGCAGCTTGAACCCTAGTTGGGGGCGGATAAGTCACGCAAGTCATCCGGCATTCGAAGATAAAATGCAGCAGCGTGTGGACCATTTTTAGCCCAAGGCAGCTCATCTCATCAGGCCTTTTTTAGTCGAATGTATCGCCCAATGTCAGTCCCTTCGGGATCCATCCGTCATTCATTCAAGGTGAGGTAATCTAGACTTTTTTGACCTAGGCGACTTCTCTTCTCAGTGACAATACCTCCTGCTGCACTGAAGGTCCTTTCTAACAGGACACTTGAAGCGGGGCAGGCCAGAAGTTCTATCGCAAATTGGTATAGCTCAGGCCACAGGTCAAGCCTGCATGCCCAGTAGTCAAGGGGCAGAGTGTCGAGATCTGCAGTTAAGGCGAGGTAGTCTGCTACCTGTCGGTCGAGTCGTTCTCTGAGGGTGGACCCCGAAGGGCTGTGGCGATGCATAGGACTTAAAAAGCTCTGCATGTCCTCCATCAACAACACGTCTGTAAAGCGTCCTGTCCTTGCCGGCGTGGTTGTGGGAGGAAGGGGATTACTTTCATCTCTTCCCCTGTTAGATTCCCATTGTGCTGTGACATCACCCTTATACGCTGTGTAAAGCATACTTTTTAATTTATTTTGGAACTGCTGCATCCTTTCCGACTTGCGGTAATTTGGTAACATTTCAGGCACTTTATGCTTATACCGGGGGTCTAGTAGCGTGGACACCCAGTACAGGTTGTTCTCCTTCAGCTTTTTTATACGAGGGTCCCTCAACAGAAACGACAGCATGAAAGACCCCATTTGCACAAGGTTGGATGCCGAGCTACTCATGTCCCGTTCCTCATCCTCAGTGATCTCACTGAAGGTATCTTCTTCCCCCCAGACACGTACAACATCACGGGTACCAGATAGGTGACAATGAGCACTCTGGGATGCCTGTTGTGGTTGGTCTTCCCCCTCCTCCTCAAAGCCACATTCCTCCTCTGACTCCTCTTCCTCACAATCCTCTTCCAGCATTGCCGCTGGTCCAGCAAGCGATGCTGATAAGGCCGTTTCTGGTGGTGATGGTGACCACAACTTTTCCTCTTCACGCTCATCTACGGCCTGATCCAGCACTCTTCGCAGGGCACGCTCCAGGAAGAAAACAAATGGTATGATGTTGCAAATCAAGCGCCTCACTGGCATGTTGTTTTGCTGGATATCTGAAAAGTGCACCATGGCTGTGTAGGAACGCCTGAAATGGCCACACACCTTCCTGGCCTGCTTCAGGATGTCCTGTAAGCCTGGGTACTTATGCACAAAGCGTTGTACGATCAGATTACACACATGTGCCATGCACGGCACATGGGTCAACTTGCCCAATTTCAATGCCGCCACCAAATTACTTCCGTTGTCAGAAACCACTTTGCCAATAGCCAGTTGGTGCGGAGTCAGCCACTGATCCACCTGTGCATTCAGGGCAGAAAGGAGTGCTGGTCCAGTGTGACTCTCTGCTTTCAGGCAAGACAACCCCAAGACGGTGTGACACTTCCGTATCCAGGATGTGGAATAGTACCTGGGGAGCTAAGGGGGTGCCGTTGATGTGGAGCAAGCCGCAGCAGCAGAAGAGGACTCAGTCGAGGAGGTTATGGAAGTGGATGGAGTAGGAGGAGTAGAGGATGTGGCAGCAGGCCTGCCTGAAAGTCGTGGCAGTGTCACCAACTCTGCAGAGCCACGCATTCCATGGTTGTCAGCCGTCAGCAGGTTTACCCAATGCGCAGTGTAGGTGATATACCTGCCCTGACCATGTTTTGCAGACCAGCTATCAGTGGTCAGATGAACCCTTGCCCCAACACTGTGTGCCAGACATGCCATTACTTCCTTTCGCACAATCGAGTACAGGTTGGGGATTGTTTTTTGTGAAAAGAAATTTCGGCAGAGTACCTTCCACTGCGGTGTCCCAATAGCTACAAATTTTTGGAACACCTCAGACTCCACCAGCTTGTATGGTAAAAGCTGGCGGGCTAAGAGTTCAGACAAGCCAGCTGTCAGACGCCGGGCAAGGGGGTGAATTTGTGACATTGGCTTCTTATGCTCAAACATGTCCTTGACAGACACCTGACTGTGGGCAGATGAGCAGGAAATGCTCCGGATAAGAGACAAAGTGGCGGATGGTTGAGAGGGGGCAAGGAGGACAGCAGTGGTTGACGTGGCTGAAGATGCTGGACCAGGAGGAGGATAGCGGCTTTGAGTTTGTGTGCTGCTTGTACTCATGTGTTGATCCCATAGGCGTTTGTGATGTGCGATCATGTGCCTTCACAAAGCAGTTGTACCTAGGTGGGTGTTGGACTTCCCACGACTTAGTTTCTTTTGGCACAGGTTGCAAATGGCATCGCTGTTGTGAGAGGCAGACACACAAAAAAAATGCCACACTGCTGAGCTCTCCGATGACGGCATTCTGGTGGTGGCAACAGCATGCGTTGATTGGCGTGCTGTCTGGCTAACCCCGGTTGCCGATGCATGCTGTCTGGCTGTGCCACTAGCTCCTTGCGACGACCTCCCCCTACTTCCAACTCGTCTCTTCCTCTCTGTCTCCCCATTTGAACTTTCCCCCTGTTCTTCTTCTCTTCTAGCGGGCACCCACGTGACATCCACGGATGCATCGTCATCATCAACCGCTTCACTTGTATCTGACAAATCAACAAAGGAAGCAGCAGTGGGTACAACATCATCATCATCACACCATACGTCCATGTCTGTAATGCTGCCTGACTGAAACATATCACTGTTATCTACATCCTCTGTCAATGATGGTTGCACATCACTCATTTCTTCCAAATGATGTGTAAATAACTCTTCTGACAGATAAAGTGAAGCAGCTGTGGTGCTAGTGTTGGTGGTGGCGGCAGGCGGGCGAGTGGTAACTTGAGAGGTGCCCGAAGATAAGCTGGAGGAGGATGGTGCATCAAGGTTCGGAGCAGAAGCTATAGAAGATTGGGTGTCCTGTGTTAAAAAGTCAACTATGTCCTCAGAACTTTTTGAGTTCATGGTACGTGGCCTCTGAACACTGGGCATTATTCTAGGGCCAAAGGGAATCACAGCACCATGACCACGACATCACCTGCGGGGTGGCCTGCCTCTGCCTGTCATTTTTTTTTAAAATGTACACTTACACTACTATTAAAAAGATATGAGTGGTGGCACTGGGCAAGTGGGCACAGTATACGCTGTGAGCCTGACACAAAACATCAGACTGATGTTTCACAGTCCTAAAAGTTTAATTTTTTTTTTAAATTTACACTTACAATACTATTAAACAAGATATGAGTGGTGGCACTGAGCAAGTGGGCACAGTATACGCTGTGAGCCTGACACAAAAAAACAGACTGATATTTCACAGTCCAAAAAGTTTTTTTTTGTTTTAAATGTACATTTACACTACTATTAAACAAGATATGAGTGATGTCACTGGGCAAGTGGGCACAGTATACGCTATGAGCTTGGCACACACGCTGGCAGGCAGGCAACTGCAATTAGATTACACTAGCAGACTGATGTTTCACAGTCAAAATTGTTTTTTTTTTAAATTTACACTATTGTTTCACCAGATATGAGTGGTGGCACTAAGCAAGTGAGCACAGTATACGCTGTGAGCCTGGCAAACACGCTGGCAGGCAGGCAACTGCAATTAGATTACACTAGCAGACTGATGTTTCACAGTTAAAACAGTTTTTTTTTATAAATTTACATTACTGTTACAACAGATATGAGTGGTGGCACTGGGCAAGTGGGCACAGTATACGATGTGAGCCTGGCACACACGCTGGCAGGCAGGCAACAGCAATTAGATTACACTAGCAGACTGATGTTTGACAGTCAAAAAAGTTTTTTTTTTTTTAAAAATGTACACTACTGTTACAACAGATATGAGTGGTGGCACTGGGCAAGTGGGCACAGTATACGCTGTGAGCTTGGAACACATGCTGGCAGACAGGCAACCTCAATTAGATTACACAAGCAGACTGATGTTTCGCAATCAAAAAAGTTTTTTTTTTTTTAATTTACACTACTGTTACACCAGATATGAGTGGTGGCACTGGGCAAGTGGGTCTGGCACACACGCTGGCAGGCAGGCAGGCAACTGCAATTAGATTACACTAGCAGACTGATGTTTCACAGTCAAAAAAGTTTTTTTTTTAAATTTACACTACTGTTACAACAGATATGAGTGGTGGCACTGGGCAAGTAAGCACAGTATACGCTGTGAGCCTGGCACAAACGCTGGCAGGCAGGCAGGCAACTGCAATTAGATTACACAAGCAGACTGATGTTTCGCAGTCAAAAAAGTTTTATTTTTTTTTAATTTACCCTTCTGTTACAACAGATATGAGTGGTGGCACTGGGCAAGTGGGCCTGGCACACACCCTGGCAGGCAGGAAACTGCAATTAGATTACACAAGCAGACTGATGTTTCACAGTCAAAAAAGTTTTTTTTTTCAAAATTTACACTACTGTTACAACAGATATGAGTGGTGGCACTGGGCAAGTGGGCACAATATATGCTGTGAGCCTAGCACACACGCTGGCAGGCAGGCAACTGCAATTAGATTACACAAGCAGACTGATGTTTCTCAGTCAAAAATTTTTTTTTTTTAAATTTACACTACTGTTACAACAGAAATGAGTGGTGGCACTGGGCAAGAGGGCACAGTATACGCTGTGAGCCTGGCACACACACTGGCAGGCAGGCAACTGCAATTAGATTACACTAGCAGACTGATGTTTCACAGTCAAAAAAGTTTTTTTTTTTTTTTAAATTTACACTACTGTTACAACAGATATGAGTGGTGGCACTAGGCAAGTGGGCACAGTATACACTGTGAGCCTGGCACACATGCTGGCAGGCAGGCAACTGCAATTAGATTACACAAGCAGACTGATGTTTCACAGTCAAAAAAGTTTTTTTTTAATTTACACTACTGTTACACTAGATATGAGTGGTGGCACTGGGCAAGTGGGCCTGGCACACACACTGGCAGGCAGGCAGGCAACTGCAATTAGATTACGCTAGCAAACTGATGTTTCACAGTCAAAAAAGTTTTTTTTAAAAAAATTTACACTACTGTTACAACAGATATGAGTGGTGGCACTGGGCAAGTGGGCACAGTATACGCTGTGAGCTTGGAACACATGCTGGCAGACAGGCAACCTCAATTAGATTACACAAGCAGACTGATGTTTCGCAATCAAAAAAGTTTTTTTTTTTTAATTTACACTACTGTTACACCAGATATGAGTGGTGGCACTGGGCAAGTGGGTCTGGCACACACGCTGGCAGGCAGGCAGGCAACTGCAATTAGATTACACTAGCAGACTGATGTTTCACAGTCAAAAAAGTTTTTTTTTTTAAATTTACACTACTGTTACAACAGATATGAGTGGTGGCACTGGGCAAGTAAGCACAGTATACGCTGTGAGCCTGGCACAAACGCTGGCAGGCAGGCAACTGCAATTAGATTACACAAGCAGACTGATGTTTCGCAGTCAAAAAAGTTTTATTTTTTTTTAATTTACCCTTCTGTTACAACAGATATGAGTGGTGGCACTGGGCAAGTGGGCCTGGCACACACCCTGGCAGGCAGGAAACTGCAATTAGATTACACAAGCAGACTGATGTTTCACAGTCAAAAAAGTTTTTTTTTTCAAAATTTACACTACTGTTACAACAGATATGAGTGGTGGCACTGGGCAAGTGGGCACAATATATGCTGTGAGCCTAGCACACACGCTGGCAGGCAGGCAACTGCAATTAGATTACACAAGCAGACTGATGTTTCTCAGTCAAAATGTTTTTTTTTTTTAAATTTACACTACTGTTACAACAGAAATGAGTGGTGGCACTGGGCAAGTGGGCACAGTATACGCTGTGAGCCTGGCACACACACTGGCAGGCAGGCAACTGCAATTAGATTACACTAGCAGACTGATGTTTCACAGTCAAAAAAGTTTTTTTTTTTTTTAAATTTACACTACTGTTACAACAGATATGAGTGGTGGCACTAGGCAAGTGGGCACAGTATACACTGTGAGCCTGGCACACATGCTGGCAGGCAGGCAACTGCAATTAGATTACACAAGCAGACTGATGTTTCACAGTCAAAAAAGTTTTTTTTTAATTTACACTACTGTTACACTAGATATGAGTGGTGGCACTGGGCAAGTGGGCCTGGCACACACACTGGCAGGCAGGCAACTGCAATTAGATTACGCTAGCAAACTGATGTTTCACAGTTAAAAAAGTTTTTTTTTAAAAAATTTACACTACTGTTACAACAGATATGAGTGGTGGCACTGGGCAAGTGGGCACAGTATACGCTGTGAGCCTGGCACACACGCTGGCAGGCAGGCAACAGCAATTAGATTACACTAGCAGACTGATGTTTGACAGTCAAAAAAGTTTTTTTTTTTTAAAAATGTACACTACTGTTACAACAGATATGAGTGGTGGCACTGGGCAAGTGGGCACAGTATACTCTGTCAGCCTGGAACACACTGGCAGGCAGGCAACTGCAATTAGATTACACAAGCAGACTGATGTTTCAAAGTCAAAAAAGTTTTTTTTTTTTAAATTTACATTACTGTTACAACAGATATGAGTGTTGGCACTGGGCAAGTGAGCACAGTATACGCTGTGAGCTTGGAACACATGCTGGCAGACAGGCAACCTCAATTAGATTACACAAGCAGACTCATGTTTCGCAATCAAAAAAGTTTTTTTTTTTTTAATTTACACTACTGTTACAACAGATATGAGTGGTGGCACTGGGCAAGTGGGCACAGTATATGCTTTGAACCTAGCACACACGCTGGCAGGCAGGCAACTGCAATTAGATTACACAAGCAGACTGATGTTTCACAGTCAAAAAAGTTTTTTTTTTTTTAAATTTACACTACTGTTACAACAGAAATGAGTGGTGGCACTGGGCAAGTGGGCACAGTATACGCTGTGAGCCTGGCACACATGATGGCAGGCAGGCAACTGCAATTAGATTACACTAGCAGACTGATGTTTCACAGTCAAAAAGTAGTTTTTTTTTAAATTTACACTACTGTTACAACAGATATGAGTGGTGGCACTGGGCAAGTGGGCACAGTATACACCTTGAGCCTGGCACACACGCTGGCAGGCAGGCAACTGCAATTAGATTACACAAGCAGACTGATGTTTCACAGTCAAAAAAGTTTTTTTTTAATTTACACTACTGTTACACTAGATATGAGTGGTGGCACTGGGAAAGTGGGCCTGGCACACACACTGGCAGGCAGGCAACTGCAATTAGATTACACTAGCAAACTGATGTTTCACAGTCAAAAAAGTTTTTTTAAAAAAATCTACACTACTGTTACAACAGATATGAGTGGTGGCACTGGGCAAGTTGGCAAAGTATACGCTGTGAGCCTGGCTAACACGCTGGCAGGCAGGCAACTGCAATTAGATTACACAAGCAGACTGATGTTTCACAGTCAAAACATTTTTTTTTTTATAAATTTACATTACTGTTACAACAGATATGAGTGGTGGCACTGGGCAAGTGGGCACAGTATACGCTGTGAGCCTGGCACACACGCTGGCAGGCTGGCACAAACGCTGGCAGGCAGGCAACTGCAATTAGATTACACAAGCAGACTGATGTTTCGCAGTCAAAAAAGTTTTATTTTTTTAATTTACCCTTCTGTTACAACAGATATGAGTGGTGGCACTGGGCAAGTGGGCCTGGCACACACCCTGGCAGGCAGGAAACTGCAATTAGATTACACAAGCAGACTGATGTTTCACAGTCAAAAAAGTTTTTTTTTTCAAAATTTACACTACTGTTACAACAGATATGAGTGGTGGCACTGGGCAAGTGGGCACAATATATGCTGTGAGCCTAGCACACACGCTGGCAGGCAGGCAACTGCAATTAGATTACACAAGCAGACTGATGTTTCTCAGTCAAAATTTTTTTTTTTTTTAAATTTACACTACTGTTACAACAGAAATGAGTGGTGGCACTGGGCAAGTGGGCACAGTATACGCTGTGAGCCTGGCACACACACTGGCAGGCAGGCAACTGCAATTAGATTACACTAGCAGACTGATGTTTCACAGTCAAAAAAGTTTTTTTTTAATTTACACTACTGTTACACTAGATATGAGTGGTGGCACTGGGCAAGTGGGCCTGGCACACACACTGGCAGGCAGGCAACTGCAATTAGATTATGCTAGCAAACTGATGTTTCACAGTCAAAAAAGTTTTTTTAAAAAAAATTTACACTACTGTTACAACAGATATGAGTGGTGGCACTGGGCAAGTGGGCACAGTATACGCTGTGAGCTTGGAACACATGCTGGCAGACAGGCAACCTCAATTAGATTACACAAGCAGACTGATGTTTCGCAATCAAAAAAGTTTTTTTTTTTTAATTTACACTACTGTTACACCAGATATGAGTGGTGGCACTGGGCAAGTGGGTCTGGCACACACGCTGGCAGGCAGGCAGGCAACTGCAATTAGATTACACTAGCAGACTGATGTTTCACAGTCAAAAAAGTTTTTTTTTTAAATTTACACTACTGTTACAACAGATATGAGTGGTGGCACTGGGCAAGTAGGCACAGTATACGCTGTGAGCCTGGCACAAACGCTGGCAGGCAGGCAACTGCAATTAGATTACACAAGCAGACTGATGTTTCGCAGTCAAAAAAGTTTTATTTTTTTTAATTTACACTACTGTTACAACAGATATGAGTGGTGGCACTGGGCAAGTGGGCCTGGCACACACGCTGGCAGGCAGGAAACTGCAATTAGATTACACAAGCAGACTGATGTTTCACAGTCAAAAAAGTTTTTAGTTTTTTTAAATTTACACTACTGTTACAACAGATATGAGTGGTGGCACTGGGCAAGTGGGCACAATATATGCTGTGAGCCTAGCACACACGCTGGCAGGCAGGCAACTGCAATTAGATTACACAAGCAGACTGATGTTTCACAGTCAAAATTTTTTTTTTTTTAAATTTACACTACTGTTACAACAGATATGAGTGGTGGCACTGGGCAAGTGGGCACAGTATACGCTGTGAGCCTGGCACACACACTGGCAGGCAGGCAACTGCAATTAGATTACACAAGCAGACTGATGTTTCACAGTCAAAAAAGTTTTTTTTTTTTAAATTTACACTACTGTTACAACAGATATGAGTGGTGGCACTGGCAAGTGGGCACAGTATACACTGGCAGCACACATGCTGGCAGGCAGGCAACTGCAATTAGATTACACAAGCAGACTGATGTTTCACAGTCAAAAAAGTTTTTTTTTTAATTTACACTACTGTTACACTAGATATGAGTGGTGGCACTGGGCAAGTGGGCCTGGCACACACACTGGCAGGCAGGCAACTGCAATTAGATTACACTAGCAAACTGATGTTTCACAGTCAAAAAAGTTTTTTTTTAAAAATCTACACTACTGTTACAACAGATATGAGTGGTGGCACTGGGCAAGTGGGCACAGTATACGCTGTGAGCCTGGCACACACGCTGGCAGGCAGGCAACTGCAATTAGATTACACAAGCAGACTGATGTTTCACAGTCAAAAAAGTTTTTTTTTTTTTAAATTTACACTACTGTTACAACAGATATGAGTGGTGGCACTGGGCAAGTGGGCACATTATACACTGTGAGCCTGGCACACACACTGGCAGGCAGGCAACTGCAATTAGATTACACAAGCAGACTGATGTTTCACAGTCAAAAAAGTTTTTTTTTTTAAATTTACACTACTGTTACAACAGATATGAGTGGTGGCACTGGGCAAGTGGGCCTGGCACACACGCTGGCAGGCAGGCAACTGCAATTAGATTACACTAGCAGACTGATGTTTCACAGTCAAAAAAGTTATTTTTTTTTTAATTTACACTACTGTTACAACAGATATGAGTGGTGGCACTGGGCAAGTGGGCACAGTATACGTTGTGAGCCTGGCACACACGCTGGCAGGCAGGCAACTGCAATTAGATTACACAAGCAGACTGATGTTTCACAGTCAAAAAAGTTTTTTTTTTTAATTTACACTACTGTTACACCAGAAATGAGTGGTGGCACTGGGCAAGTGGGCCTGGCACACACGCTGGCAGGCAGGCAACTGCAATTAGATTACACTAGCAGACTGATGTTTCACAGTCAAAAAAGTTTTTTTTTTAAATTTACACTACTGTTACAACAGATATGAGTGGTGGCACTGGGCAAGTGGGCACAGTATACGCTGTGAGCCTGGCACACACGCTGGCAGGCAGGCAACTGCAATTAGATTACACAAGCAGACTGATGTTTCACAGTCAAAAAGTTTTTTTTTAATTTACACTACTGTTACACTAGATATGAGTGGTGGCACTGGGCAAGTGGGCCTGGCACACACGCTGGCAGGCAGGCAACTGCAATTAGATTACACTAGCAAGACTGATGTTTCACAGTCAAAAAAGTTTTTTTTTAAAATTTACACTACTCTTACACTAGATATGAGTGGTGGCACTGGGCAAGTGGGCCTTTCACACATGCTGGCAGGCATGCAACTGCAATTAGATTACACAAGCAGACTGATGTTTCACTGTCAAAAAAGTTTTTTTTTTTAAATGTACACTACTGTTACAACAAATATGAGTGGTGGCACTGGGCAATTGGGCACAGTATACGCTGTGAGCCTGGCACACACGCTGGCAGGCAGGCAACTGCAATTAGATTACATTAGTAGACTGATGTTTTACAGACAAAAAAGTTTTTTTTTTAAATTTACACTACTGTAACAACAGATATGAGTGGTGGCACTGGGCAAGTGGGCCTGGCACACACGCTGGCAGGCAGGCAGGCAACTGCAATTAGATTACACTAGCAGACTAATGTTTTACAGTCAAAAAAGTTTTTTATTTTAAATTTACACTACTGTTACAACAGATATGAGTGGTGGCACTGGGCAAGTGGGCCTGGCACACACGCTGGCAGGCAGGCAACTGCAATTTGATTACACAAAAAGACTGATGTTTCACAGTCAAAAAAGTTTTTTTTTTTTAATTTACACTACTGTTACAACAGATATGAGTGGTGGCACTGGGCAAGTGGGCCTGGCACACACGCTGGCAGGCAGGCAACTGCAATTAGATTACACTAGCAGACTGATGTTTCACAGTCAAAAAAGTTTTTTTTTTTTAATTTACACTACTCTTACAACAGATATGAGTGGTGGCACTGGGCAAGTGGGCCTGTCACACACGCTGGCACACATGCTGGCAGGCAACTGCAATTAGATTACACAAGCAGACTGATGTTTCACAGTCAAAAAATGTTTTTAATTTACACTACTGTTACACCAGATATGAGTGGTGGCACTGGGCAAGTGGGCCTGGCACACATGCTGGAAGGCAGGCAACTGCAATTAGATTACACAAGCAGACTGATGTTTCACAGTCAAAAAAGTTTTTTTTAAAATTTACACTACTGTTACAACAGATATGAGTGGTGGCACTGGGCAAGTGGGCCTGGCACACATGCTGGCAGGCAGGCAACTGCAATTAGATTACACTAGCAGACTGATGTTTCACTGTCAAAAAAGTTTTTCTTTAAAATGTACACTACTGTTACAACAGCTATGAGTGGTGGCACTGGGCAATTGGGCACAGTATACACTGTGAGCCTGGCACACACGCTGGCAGGCTGGCAACTGCAATTAGATTACATTAGTAGACTGATGTTTTACAGTCAGAAAAGTTTTTTTTTTTTTTAAATTTACACTACTGTTACAACAGATATGAGTGGTGGCACTGGGCAAGTGGGCCTGGCACACACGCTGGCAGGCAGGCAACTGCAATTAGATTACACAAGAAGACTGATGTTTCACAGTCAAAAAGTTTTTTTTTTAATTTACACTACTGTTACACTAGATATGAGTGGTGGCACTGGGCAAGTGGGCCTTTCACACACGCTAGCAGGCATGCAACTGCAATTAGATTACACTAGCAGACTGATGTTTCACAGTCAAAAAAGTTTTTTTTTTAAATTTACACTACTCTTACAACAGATTTGAGTGGTGGCACTGGGCAAGTGGGCACAGTATATGCTGTGAGCCTGGCACACATGCTGGCAGGCAGGCAACTGTAATTAGATTACACAAGCAGACTGATGTTTTACAGTCAAAAAAGTTTTTTTTTAAAATTTGCACTACTGTTACAACAGATATGAGTGGTGGAACTGGGCAAGTGGGCCTGGCACACACGCTGGCAGGCAGGCATCTGCAATTAGATTACACAAGAAAACTGAAGTTTCACAGTCAAAAAAGTTTATTTTTTTTAAATTTACACTACTGTTACAACAGATATGAGTGGTGGCACAGGGCAAGTGGGCACAGTATACGCTGTGAGCCTGGCACACACACTGGCAGGCAGGCAACTGCAATTAGATTACACAAGCAGACTGATGTTTCACAGTCAAATTTTTTTTAAATTTACACTACTGTTACACCAGATATGAGTGGTGGCACTGGGCAAGTGGGCCTGGCACACACGCTGGAAGGCAGGCAACTGCAATTAGATTACACAAGCAGACTGATGTTTCACAGTCCAAAAAGTTTTTTTTTTAAATTTACACTACTGTTACAACAGATATGAGTGGTGGCACTGGGCAAGTGGGCCTAGCACACACACTGTTCAGGCAGGCCACTGCAATTAGATTACACTAGCAGAATGATGTTTCACTGTCAAAAAAGTTTTTTTTTAAATGTACACTACTGTTACAACAGATATGAGTGGTGGCACTGGGCAATTGGGCACAGTATACGCTGTGAGCCTGGCACACACGCTGGCAGGCAGGCAACTGCAATTAGATTACACAAGCAGACTGATGTTTCACAGTCAAAAAAGTTTTTTTTTTTTTAATTTACACTACTGTTACACCAGATATGAGTGGTGGCACTGGGCAAGTGGGCCTGGCACACATGCTGGCAGGCAGGCAGGCAATTGCAATTAGATTACACTAGCAGACTGACGTTTCACAGTCAAAAAAGTTTTTTTTTTAAATTTACACTACTGTTACAACAGATATGAGTGGTGGCACTGGGCAAGTGGGCCTGGCACACACGCTGGCAGGCAGGCATCTGCAATTAGATTACACAAGCAAACTGAAGTTTCACAGTCAAAAAAGTTTATTTTTTTTTTAAATTTACACTACTGTTACAACAGATATGAGTGGTGGCACTGGGCAAGTGGGCACATTATACACTGTGAGCCTGGCACACACACTGGCAGGCAGGCAACTGCAATTAGATTACACAAACAGACTGATGTTTCATAGTCAAAAAAGTTTTTTTTTTAATTTACACTACTCTTACACCAGATATGAGTGGTGGCACTGGGCAAGTGGGCCTGGCACACACGCTGGCAGGCAGGAAACTTCAATTAGATTACACTAGCAGACTGATGTTTCACAGTCAAAAAAGTTATTTTTTTTTAATTTACACTACTCTTACAACAGATATGAGTGGTGGCACTGGGCAAGTGGGCACAGTATACGTTGTGAGCCTGGCACACATGCTGGCAGGCAGGCAACTGCAACTAGATTACACAAGCAGACTGATGTTTCACAGTCAAATTATTTTTTAATTTACACTACTGTTACACCAGATATGAGTGGTGGCACTGGGCAAGTGGGCCTGGCAAACACGCTGGCAGGCAAGCAACTGCAATTAGATTACACAAGAAGACTGATGTTTCACAGTCAAAAAAAGTTTGTTTTTTTTAATTTACACTACTCTTACACTAGATATGAGTGGTGGCACTGGGCAAGTGGGCCTTTCACACACGCTGGCAGGCAAGCAACTGCAATTAGATTACACAAGAAGACTGATGTTTCACAGTCAAAAAAAGTTTGTTTTTTTTAATTTACACTACTCTTACACTAGATATGAGTGGTGGCACTGGGCAAGTGGGCCTTTCACACACGCTGGCAGGCATGCAACTGCAATTAGATTACACAAGCAGACTGATGTTTCACTGTCAAAAAAGTTTTTTTTTTTAAATGTACACTACTGTTACAACAAATATGAGTGGTGGCACTGGGCAATTGGGCACAGTATACGCTGTGAGCCTGGCACACACGCTGGCAGGCAGGCAACTGCAATTAGATTACATTAGTAGACTGATGTTTTACAGAAAAAAAGTTGTTTTTTTTAAATTTACACTACTGTTACAACAGATATGAGTGGTGGCACTGGGCAAGTGGGCCTGGCACACACGCTGGCAGGCAGGCAGGCAGGCAACTGCAATTAGATTACACTAGCAGACTAATGTTTTACAGTCAAAAAAGTTTTTTATTTTAAATTTACACTACTGTTACAACAGATATGAGTGGTGGCACTGGGCAAGTGGGCCTGGCACACACGCTGGCAGGCAGGCAACTGCAATTTGATTATACAAGAAGACTGATGTTTCACATTCAAAAAAGTTTTTTTTTAAATTTACACTACTGTTACAACAGATATGAGTGGTGGCACTGGGCAAGTGGGCCTTTCACACACGCTGGCAGGCATGCAACTGCAATTAGATTACACTAGGAGACTGATGTTTCACAGTCAAAAAAGTTTTTTTTTTAAATTTACACTACTCTTACAACAGATATGAGTGGTGGCACTGGGCAAGTGGACACAGTATACGCTGTGTGCCTGTCACACATGCTGGCAGGCAGGCAACTGAAATTAGATTACACAAGCAGACTGATGTTTCACAGTCAAAAAAGTTTTTTTTTTTTAATTTACACTAATATTACAACAGATATGAGTGGTGGCACTGGGCAAGTGGGCACAGTATACGCTGTGAGCCTGGCACACATGCTGGCAGGCAGGCAAGTGCAATTATATTACACAAGCAGACTGATGTTTCACAGTCAAAAAAGTTTTTTTTTTTTTAATTTACACTACTGTTACACCAGATATGAGTGGTGGCACTGGGCAAGTGGGCCTAGCACACATGCTGGCAGGCAGGCAACTGCAATTAGATTACACTAGCAGACTGATGTTTCACAGTCAAAAAAGTTTTTTTTTTAATTTACACTACTCTTACACCAGATATGAGTGGTGGCACTGGGCAAGTGGGCCTGGTACACATGCTGGCAGGCAGGCAACTGCAATTAGATTACACTAGCAGACTGATGTTTCACAGTCAAAAAAGTTTTTTTTTTAAATTTACACTACTGTTACAACAGATATGAGTGGTGGCAAAGGGCATGTGGGCCTGGCACACACGTTGGCAGGCAGGAATCTGCAATTAGATTACACAAGCAAACTGAAGTTTCACAGTCAAAAAAGTTTATTTTTTTTTAATTTACACTACTTTTACAACAGATATGATTGGTGGCACTGGGCAAGTGGGCACAGTATACACTGTGAGCCTGGCACACACTGGCAGGCAGGCAACTTCAATTAGATTACACTAGCAGACTGATGTTTCACAGTCAAAAAAGTTATTTTTTTTTAATTTACACTACTCTTACAACAGATATGAGTGGTGGCACTGGGCAAGTGGGCACAGTATACGCTGTGAGCCTGGCACACATGCTGGCAGGCAGGCAACTGCAATTAGATTACACAAGCAGACTGATGTTTCACAGTCAAATTTTTTTTTAATTTACACTACTGTTACACCAGATATGAGTGGTGGCACTGGGCAAGTGGGCCTGGCACACATGCTGGAAGGCAGGCAACTGCAATTAGATTACACAAGTAGACTGATGTTTCACAGTCAAAAAAGTTTTTTTTTTTTAATTTACACTACTGTTACAACAGATATGAGTGGTGGCACTGGGCAAGTGGGCCTTTCACACACGCTAGCAGGCATGCAACTGCAATTAGATTACACTAGCAGACTGATGTTTCACAGTCAAAAAAGTTTTTTTTTTAAATTTACACTACTCTTACAACAGATTTGAGTGGTGGCACTGGGCAAGTGGGCACAGTATATGCTGTGAGCCTGGCACACATGCTGGCAGGCAGGCAACTGCAATTAGATTACACAAGCAGACTGATGTTTTACAGTCAAAAAAGTTTATTTTTTTTTAATTTACACTACTTTTACAACAGATATGATTGGTGGCACTGGGCAAGTGGGCACAGTATACACTGTGAGCCTGGCACACACTGGCAGGCAGGCAACTTCAATTAGATTACACTAGCAGACTGATGTTTCACAGTCAAAAAAGTTATTTTTTTTTAATTTACACTACTCTTACAACAGATATGAGTGGTGGCACTGGGCAAGTGGGCACAGTATACGCTGTGAGCCTGGCACACATGCTGGCAGGCAGGCAACTGCAATTAGATTACACAAGCAGACTGATGTTTCACAGTCAAATTTTTTTTTAATTTACACTACTGTTACACCAGATATGAGTGGTGGCACTGGGCAAGTGGGCCTGGCACACATGCTGGAAGGCAGGCAACTGCAATTAGATTACACAAGTAGACTGATGTTTCACAGTCAAAAAAGTTTTTTTTTTTTAATTTACACTACTGTTACAACAGATATGAGTGGTGGCACTGGGCAAGTGGGCCTTTCACACACGCTAGCAGGCATGCAACTGCAATTAGATTACACTAGCAGACTGATGTTTCACAGTCAAAAAAGTTTTTTTTTTAAATTTACACTACTCTTACAACAGATTTGAGTGGTGGCACTGGGCAAGTGGGCACAGTATATGCTGTGAGCCTGGCACACATGCTGGCAGGCAGGCAACTGCAATTAGATTACACAAGCAGACTGATGTTTTACAGTCAAAAAAGTTTTTTTTTTAAATTTGCACTACTGTTACAACAGATATGAGTGGTGGCACTGGGCAAGTGGGCCTGGCACACACGCTGGCAGGCAGGCATCTGCAATTAGATTACACAAGAAAACTGAAGTTTCACAGTCAAAAAAGTTTATTTTTTTTAAATTTACACTACTGTTACAACAGATATGAGTGGTGGCACAGGGGAAGTGGGCACAGTATACGCTGTGAGCCTGGCACACACACTGGCAGGCAGGCAACTGCAATTAGATTACACAAGCAGACTGATGTTTCACAGTCAAATTTTTTTAAAATTTACACTACTGTTACACCAGATATGAGTGGTGGCACTGGGCAAGTGGGCCTGGCACACACGCTGGAAGGCAGGCAACTGCAATTAGATTACACAAGCAGACTGATGTTTCACAGTCCAAAAAGTTTTTTTTTAAAATTTACACTACTGTTACAACAGATATGAGTGGTGGCACTGGGCAAGTGGGCCTGGCAAACACGCTGGCAGGCAAGCAACTGCAATTAGATTACACAAGAAGACTGATGTTTCACAGTCAAAAAAGTTTTTTTTTTTTTAATTTACACTACTCTTACACTAGATATGAGTGGTGGCACTGGGCAAGTGGGCCTTTCACACACGCTGGCAGGCATGCAACTGCAATTAGATTACACAAGCAGACTGATGTTTCACTGTCAAAAAAGTTTTTTTTTTTTAAATGTACACTACTGTTACAACAAATATGAGTGGTGGCACTGGGCAATTGGGCACAGTATACGCTGTGAGCCTGGCACACACGCTGGCAGGCAGGCAACTGCAATTAGATTACACAAGCAGACTGATGTTTCACAGTCAAAAAAGTTTTTTTTTTTTTAATTTACACTACTGTTACACCAGATATGAGTGGTGGCACTGGGCAAGTGGGCCTGGCACACATGCTGGCAGGCAGGCAGGCAATTGCAATTAGATTACACTAGCAGACTGACATTTCACAGTCAAAAAAGTTTTTTTTTTTAAATTTACACTACTGTTACAACAGATATGAGTGGTGGCACTGGGCAAGTGGGCCTGGCACACACGCTGGCAGGCAGGCATCTGCAATTAGATTACACAAGCAAACTGAAGTTTCACAGTCAAAAAAGTTTATTTTTTTTTTAAATTTACACTACTGTTACAACAGATATGAGTGGTGGCACTGGGCAAGTGGGCACATTATACACTGTGAGCCTGGCACACACACTGGCAGGCAGGCAACTGCAATTAGATTACACAAACAGACTGATGTTTCATAGTCAAAAAAGTTTTTTTTTTAATTTACACTACTCTTACACCAGATATGAGTGGTGGCACTGGGCAAGTGGGCCTGGCACACACGCTGGCAGGCAGGAAACTTCAATTAGATTACACTAGCAGACTGATGTTTCACAGTCAAAAAAGTTATTTTTTTTTAATTTACACTACTCTTACAACAGATATGAGTGGTGGCACTGGGCAAGTGGGCACAGTATACGTTGTGAGCCTGGCACACATGCTGGCAGGCAGGCAACTGCACCTAGATTACACAAGCAGACTGATGTTTCACAGTCAAATTATTTTTTAATTTACACTACTGTTACACCAGATATGAGTGGTGGCACTGGGCAAGTGGGCCTGGCACACACGCTGGCAGGCAGGCAACTGCAATTAGATTACACTTGTAGACTGATGATTCACTGTCAAAAAAGTTTTTCTTTAAAATGTACACTACTGTTACAACAGATATGAGTGGTGGCACTGGTCAATTGGGCACAGTATACGCTGTGAGCCTGGCACACAAGCTGGCAGGCAGGCAACTACAATTAGATTACATTAGTAGACTGATGTTTTACAGTCACAATTTTTTTTTTTTAAATTTACACTACTGTTACAACAGATATGAGTGGTGGCACTGGGCAAGTGGGCCTGGCAAACACGCTGGCAGGCAAGCAACTGCAATTAGATTACACAAGAAGACTGATGTTTCACAGTCAAAAAAGTTTTTTTTTTTTTTAATTTACACTACTCTTACACTAGATATGAGTGGTGGCACTGGGCAAGTGGGCCTTTCACACACGCTGGCAGGCATGCAACTGCAATTAGATTACACAAGCAGACTGATGTTTCACTGTCAAAAAAGTTTTTTTTTTTAAATGTACACTACTGTTACAACAAATATGAGTGGTGGCACTGGGCAATTGGGCACAGTATACGCTGTGAGCCTGGCACACACGCTGGCAGGCAGGCAACTGCAATTAGATTACATTAGTAGACTGATGTTTTACAGACAAAAAAGTTTTTTTTTTAAAATTTACACTACTGTTACAACAGATATGAGTGGTGGCACTGGGCAAGTGGGCCTGGCACACACGCTGGCAGGCAGGCAACTGCAATTTGATTATACAAGAAGACTGATGTTTCACAGTCAAAAAAGTTTTTTTTTTAATTTACACTACTGTTACAACAGATATGAGTGGTGGCACTGGGCAAGTGGGCCTTTCACACACGCTGGCAGGCATGCAACTGCAATTAGATTACACTAGCAGACTGATGTTTCACAGTCAAAAAAGTTTTTTTTTAAAATTTACACTACTCTTACAACAGATATGAGTGGTGGCACTGGGCAAGTGGACACAGTATACGCTGTGTGCCTGTCACACATGCTGGCAGGCAGGCAACTGAAATTAGATTACACAAGCAGACTGATGTTTCACAGTCAAAAAAGTTTTTTTTTTTTTAATTTACACTAATATTACAACAGATATGAGTGGTGGCACTGGGCAAGTGGGCACAGTATACGCTGTGAGCCTGGCACACATGCTGGCAGGCAGGCAAGTGCAATTATATTACACAAGCAGACTGATGTTTCACAGTCAAAAAAGTTTTTTTTTTTTAATTTACACTACTGTTACACCAGATATGAGTGGTGGCACTGGGCAAGTGGGCCTAGCACACATGCTGGCAGGCAGGCAACTGCAATTAGATTACACTAGCAGACTGATGTTTCACAGTCAAAAAAGTTTTTTTTTTTAATTTACACTACTCTTACACCAGATATGAGTGGTGGCACTGGGCAAGTGGGCCTGGCACACATGCTGGCAGGCAGGCAACTGCAATTAGATTACACTAGCAGACTGATGTTTCACAGTCAAAAAAGTTTTTTTTTTAAATTTACACTACTGTTACAACAGATATGAGTGGTGGCAAAGGGCATGTGGGCCTGGCACACACGTTGGCAGGCAGGAATCTGCAATTAGATTACACAAGCAAACTGAAGTTTCACAGTCAAAAAAGTTTATTTTTTTTTAATTTACACTACTTTTACAACAGATATGATTGGTGGCACTGGGCAAGTGGGCACAGTATACACTGTGAGCCTGGCACACACTGGCAGGCAGGCAACTTCAATTAGATTACACTAGCAGACTGATGTTTCACAGTCAAAAAAGTTATTTTTTTTTAATTTACACTACTCTTACAACAGATATGAGTGGTGGCACTGGGCAAGTGGGCACAGTATACGCTGTGAGCCTGGCACACATGCTGGCAGGCAGGCAACTGCAATTAGATTACACAAGCAGACTGATGTTTCACAGTCAAATTTTTTTTAATTTACACTACTGTTACACCAGATATGAGTGGTGGCACTGGGCAAGTGGGCCTGGCACACATGCTGGAAGGCAGGCAACTGCAATTAGATTACACAAGTAGACTGATGTTTCACAGTCAAAAAAGTTTTTTTTTTTTAATTTACACTACTGTTACAACAGATATGAGTGGTGGCACTGGGCAAGTGGGCCTTTCACACACGCTAGCAGGCATGCAACTGCAATTAGATTACACTAGCAGACTGATGTTTCACAGTCAAAAAAGTTTTTTTTTTAAATTTACACTACTCTTACAACATATTTGAGTGGTGGCACTGGGCAAGTGGGCACAGTATATGCTGTGAGCCTGGCACACATGCTGGCAGGCAGGCAACTGCAATTAGATTACACAAGCAGACTGATGTTTTACAGTCAAAAAAGTTTTTTTTTAAATTTGCACTACTGTTACAACAGATATGAGTGGTGGCACTGGGCAAGTGGGCCTGGCACACACGCTGGCAGGCAGGCATCTGTAATTAGATTACACAAGAAAACTGAAGTTTCACAGTCAAAAAAGTTTATTTTTTTTAAATTTACACTACTGTTACAACAGATATGAGTGGTGGCACAGGGGAAGTGGGCACAGTATACGCTGTGAGCCTGGCACACACACTGGCAGGCAGGCAACTGCAATTAGATTACACAAGCAGACTGATGTTTCACAGTCAAATTTTTTTTTAATTTACACTACTGTTACACCAGATATGAGTGGTGGCACTGGGCAAGTGGGCCTGGCACACATGCTGGAAGGCAGGCAACTGCAATTAGATTACACAAGTAGACTGATGTTTCACAGTCAAAAAAGTTTTTTTTTTTTAATTTACACTACTGTTACAACAGATATGAGTGGTGGCACTGGGCAAGTGGGCCTGGCACACACGCTGGCAGGCAGGCAGGCAACTGCAATTAGATTACATTAGTAGACTGATGTTTTACAGTCAGAATTTTTTTTTTTTTTTTTTAAATTTACACTACTGTTACAACAGATATGAGTGGTGGCACTGGGCAAGTGGGCCTGGCACACACGCTGGCAGGCAGGTAACTGCAATTAGATTACACTAGCAGACTGATGTTTCACTGTCAAAAAAGTTTTTCTTTAAAATGTACACTACTGTTACAACATATATGAGTGGTGGCACTGGGCAATTGGGAACAGTATACGCTGTGAGCCTGGCACACATGCTGGCAGGTAGGCAACTGCAATTAGATTACATTAGTAGACTGATGTTTTACAGTCAGAATTTTTTTTTTTTTTTTTTTTAAATTTACACTACTGTTACAACAGATATGAGTGGTGGCACTGGACAAGTGGGCCTGGCACACACGCTGGCAGGCAGGCAACTGCAATTAGATTACACAAGAAGACTGATGTTTCACAGTCAAAAAGTTTTTTTTTTTAATTTACACTACTGTTACACTAGATATGAGTGGTGGCACTGGGCAAGTGGGACTTTCACACACGCTGGCAGGCATGCAACTGCAATTAGATTACACTAGCAGACTGATGTTTCACAGTCAAAAAAGTTTTTTTTTAAATTTACACTACTCTTACAACAGATGTGAGTGGTGGCACTGGGCAAGTGGTCACAGTATACGCTGTGAGCCTGGCACACATGCTGGCAGGCAGGCAACTGCAATTAGATTACACAAGCAGACTGATGTTTCATAGTCAAAAAAGTTTTTTTTTTTAAATTTACACTACTGTTACAACAGATATGAGTGGTGACACTGGGCAAGTGTGCCTGGCACACACACTGGCAGGCAGGCATCTGCAATTAGAGTACACAAGAAAACTGAAGTTTCACAGTCAAAAAAGTTTATTTTATTTAAATTTACACTACTGTTACAACAGATATGAGTGGTGGCACAGGGCAAGTGGGCACAGTATACGCTGTGAGCCTTGCACACACACTGGCAGGCAGGCAATTAGATTACACAAGCAGACTGATGTTTCACAGTCAATTTTTTTTTTTTAATTTACACTACTGTTACACCAGATATGAGTGGTGGCACTGGGCAAGTGGGCCTGGCACACACGCTGGAAGGCAGGCAACTGCAATTGGATTACACAAGCAGACTGATGTTTCACAGTCAAAAAAGTTTTTTTTTTAAATTTACACTACTGTTACAACAGATATGAGTGGTGGCACTGGGCAAGTGGGCCTGGCACACACACTGGCAGGCAGGCAACTGCAATTAGATTACACTAGCAGACTGATGTTTCACTGTAAAAAAAGTTTTTTTTTAAAATGTACACTACTGTTACAACAGATATGAGTGGTGGCACTGGGCAATTGGGCACAGTATACGCTGTGAGCCTGGCACACACGCTGGCAGGCAGGCAACTGCAATTAGATTACACAAGCAGACTGATGTTTCACAGTCAAAAAAGTTTTTTTTTTTTAAATTTACACTACTGTTACAACAGATATGAGTGGTGGCACTGGGCAAGTGGGCTTTTCACACACGCTGGCAGGCATGCAACTGCAATTAGATTACACTAGCAGACTAATGTTTCACAGTCAAAAAAGTTTTTTTTTTAAATTTACACTACTCTTACAACAGATATGAGTGGTGGCACTGGGCAAGTGGGCACAGTATACGCTGTGAGCCTGGCACACATGCTGGCAGGCAGGCAACTGCAATTAGATTACAAAAGCAGACTGATGTTTCACGGTCAAAAATTTTTTTAAAAAAATGTACACTACTATTACAACAGATATGAGTGGTGGCACTGGGCAAGTGGGCCTGGCACACATGCTGGCAGGCAGGCAACTGCAATTAGATTACACTAGCAGACTGATGTTTCACTGTCAAAAAAGTTTTTTTTTTTAAATGTACACTACTGTTACAACAAATATGAGTGGTGGCACTGGGCAATTGGGCACAGTATACGCTGTGAGCCTGACACACACGCTGGCAGGCAGGCAACTGCAATTAGATTACATTAGTAGACTGATGTTTTACAGTCAAAAAAGTTTTTTTTTTTTAAATTTACACTACTGTTACATCAGATATGAGTGGTGGCACTGGGAAGTGGGCCTGGCACACACGCTGGCAGGCAGGCAACTGCAATTAGATTACACAAGAAGACTGATGTTTAACAGTCAAAAAAGTTTTTTTTTTTAAATTTACACTACTGTTACATCAGATATGAGTGGTGGCACTGGGAAGTGGGCCTGGCACACATGCTGGCAGGCAGGCAACTGCAATTAGATTACACTAGCAGACTGATGTTTTACAGTCAAAAAAGTTTTTTTTTTTTAAATTTACACTACTGTTACATCAGATATGAGTGGTGGCACTGGGAAGTGGGCCTGGCACACACGCTGGCAGGCAGGCAACTGCAATTAGATTACACAAGAAGACTGATGTTTTACAGTCAAAAAAGTTTTTTTTTTTAAATTTACACTACTGTTACATCAGATATGAGTGGTGGCACTGGGAAGTGGGCCTGGCATACACGCTGGCAGGCAGGCAACTGCAATTAGATTACACAAGAAGACTGATGTTTTACAGTCAAAAAAGTTTTTTTTTTAAATTTACACTAATGTTACAACAGATATGAGTGTGTCAGGATTTGACTTCTAAACTTTGCCTTTAAGTCAAATCTCCTCCCCATTCCTACATCCTATTTAAGTTCATCACTTCCAGTGTTCATTGCTTGATTATTGGATCACTGAGGGAAGTACTGCTGCTCCCTTTATTTTCTATTATCCAGTTAAAGCCTAAACTTTTCATTTCCTTACCAGTACTAATTCTACAAACCTTATACCTCCTCTTTAGTGTGACATCTGAACAGTGTTTGGAAACTTATATGTTACATTTATTATTTCAACCTGCAACCTGATAAACCATTGGACAAGCAACAGCGCTGCAACTATCTCTGTGAACTTGTCGGAACTTGGTGACGTCACCCACTCTTCACAGATCAGCTGGATGTACTACGCAGCTCCCGCTCAGCTCAGAACAGCTGTAGTCTGCGCGCCCAAAGACCGATGCTTCCGTGTTTGCAAACACAAAGTTCTACTCGATCCTCCTTTACTCCATAAGGCACAGTAAGATAATATTTCAACTATAAGGTATGACTGTATACTCAATGAACTTAGACTCAGCATATCGTTATGAAATCGAAGTGTAATATTATTCATTCGTATATCACTTCTACTTTGATTGAACCATGTTTATCCTGCTTGTTTCAAACATCTAAAAACGCTAACTTTACATGTGAACTGTATCTTGCCACAAGTACATATCCACATCTTGATATTCAGTTATAATATTTTTTCACGTATTACTATTTCAATATCTGTTATTATAAAAGATAACATGTGTTTGTTAAGACTTACAACTTGTGTTATTTCCACCATTTAATCCATTTAGATAAATTGCTACCATTCAAAATCCTGACATCTAAGTTATGATAATTGGGAGTTTATGGCAGCATACACTCAGTGAAGAAGTAACATTTATTTTTAACTTTGTTTAAAGTGAATAATAGATTGTTACAGAATAATCAAGCCATAAAAAATATAGTGAAATTTTTTTTTCACAATTTCAGAATTGATTATGGATCCTATTGAAATATCCAATCAAATTACTACATTAAATCAGAAAGTTGAAATATTAGCTCAAGGATTAACTGAGCTAAAAAATGAAAATAGCACATTAAAAAGGGTAATAAATGAATTTATCACTCAAAAGACTAATGAAATGCCTGAACCTCAGGTAAATCCTCCCATTCCATTTTCTGGAGATCGTACTAAATTTAGAGAATTCAAAAACGCCTGTATTTTGCTATTTTCTCTTAAACCTAGAACCTATCGCACAGAAAAAATTAAAGTTTTCACAGCCATCTCTTATTTGTCTGGAGAACCCAGAGCATGGGCAGACAGGTTTTTGGAATCTGAGGATCCAATATTAAATTCTTTGGAAGATTTTTTTCGTACTATGGCTGTTTTATATGAGGATGTGAATAAACAACAGACAGCAGAGCAACGTTTAAGATCCCTACGACAGGGCAAACGAGCAGTGGAAGACTACATAGCTGACTTTCAGTTATGGGCCACTGACTCACAATGGAATTCAGTAAGCCTAAAAAAACAGTTTCGGTTGGGCTTATCTGAATATCTAAAAGATGAGCTTTCACGAGTTGATTTCCCTGAAACTCTAGAAGCTTTAATCAAAGTATGTATCACAATGGATAGGAGATACTGTGAAAGGAGATATGAAAAACTTCAACAAGAAGTTACCCCCAAAAAACCGTATCAAACCTATCCAGAAAAAGAAAAATATCATGCAGCACCTATACCCATGGAAATAGGCACTATCAGAACACCCCTCACTCAAGAAGAGAAACAAAGAAGACGCTTGGCGAATCTATGTTTATATTGTGCCAACAAAGACCATGAGGTGACCTCTTGTCCTATTCTATTACGCCAAAAGAAGGGTAAGTTGACAAATAACTGTCCTTCTGAATACACAAAAACATCCTCTCATCTATCCATTACCTTGTCATTACAGTGGGACCAACAACAAGTACAGAACGAAGCTATAATTGATTCTGGGGCTGATGGTGTCTTTATAGAAGATTCTGTTGTAAGATTAAATAAAATTCCAATTATGCAGAAATCTGTACCAGTTTTTGTGAGAGTCATTGATGGTTCACAGATTCTAAAAGGTCCTATTACACATCATACCATTCCACTTTTAACCATAACACCTGATGGTCATAAAGAATATTTATCTTATGATATCATACCCAGTTCTATACACCCTATTATACTTGGTTTCCCATGGTTACAAAAACACAATCCATCAATTGATTGGTTAACAAAGAACATCACTTTTGATTCTCAATACTGTCAGAACACATGTTATCCCTATGTAACAATAGGACAGATCACTACCAAACTACCTGAAGCATATAACGACTATAATGATGTATTCAATCTAAAGAATGCTGAGACACTCCCACCTCATAGGCATTTTGACTGTCCTATAGACACAAAACCTGGGGTTAAAGTACCTTCTGGAAAAATATTTCCTTTATCACATAAAGAATTAAAACATTTGAGAGATTACTTGGATGAAAATCTGAAAAAAGGTTTTATTTCACCATCATCTTCCCCCATAGCTTCAGCAATATTTTTTGTAACAAACAAAGATGGCACCTTGAGACCAATCATAGATTATCGTGCTTTGAACGCAGTTACTATTAAAAACAGATACCCTTTACCACTCATCCCAGAATTAATTGAGCGTCTCCAGGGCGCAACCATTTTCACGAAATTGGACTTAAAAGGAGCATACAATTTAATTCGGATGAGATCTGGGGATGAGTGGAAAACTGCGTTTAAGACAAGGTATGGTTTATTTCAGTACAATGTCATGCCATTTGGCTTGACAAATGCTCCAGCAACTTTTCAATTTTTCATTAATGAAATTTTTAAAGAGTTAATGGATGTTTGTGTAATAGTTTATCTTGACAACATACTAATATATTCAAAATCATTAGCTGAACACATGAAACATGTACGATGGGTCTTAGCAACATTAAGAGAACATAAACTCTATGCCAAAATGGAAAAATGTCATTTTCACAAAGACACAATAAAGTTCCTGGGATATATTATATCCCCAAAAGGAATTCAAATGGATCAAGATAAATTAAGTGCAATAGAAAATTGGCCCATACCTACTTCAATAAAATCTCTACAAAGATTTTTAGGGTTCACAAACTTTTACAGAAAATTCATCAACCATTTCTCCACAATTGTACAACCACTCACTCAACTTACAGGAAAGAAAAAATTTGATTGGGATCAAAAAGCTGATCAAGCATTTCATCGCTTAAAGAAAGAATTCACAACAGCTCCCATCCTTCGGTTGCCTGATCCTGAGATACCCTATGTTTTGGAAGTAGACGCCTCAAACGTAGGGATTGGTGCCATTCTTTCTCAGCAAAGAAAAGAGGATATTATACCTCATCCTATTGCCTATTACTCCCGGAGGTTAACCTCCGCTGAACAGAATTACTCCGTGGGTGATAAGGAATTATTGGCAATGAAATCCTCCATGGAACATTGGCGACACCTCCTTGAGGGAACCAGTGTACCATTTCAGGTGTACACCGACCACAGGAATTTACAATACCTCAAAAGAAATAAAACTTTGTCATCCAGACAAGTAAGATGGTCCTTATTTCTAGACCGATTCAATTTCACACTTACATACATCCCTGGAACAAAAAACATTAGGGCAGATGCTCTGTCAAGGTCATTTGAATTAAAGGAAGACAATGATACTTTATCACATATTATTCCTACTTCTAAAATAATTGGTTTCACAACCATAACAACTTCTGATTTGTATCAAGCTCAACAAGCAGATAGAGCAATTCCTCCTATCTGCATAACAGATTCAGAAACAGGTCTCTACATGCACAAAGACTTAATATACGTACCAAATTCTCTAAGAAATCAGATTATACAGCAGCATCATGAAACCCCCCTAGCAGGACATCCAGGTGTTGAAAAAACAACTGAATTAATTAAGCGAATGTATTGGTGGCCCCATTTGAAATGGGTTGTTCATGAATACATTTCTAATTGTCAGATCTGTGCAACCAAAAAGAAAGAACATCATAAACCCTATGGGTATCTCTCTCCACTACCCATTCCCCAAAAACCGTGGGATATAATATCTTTGGATTTTATTGTTGACCTACCATTGTCACAGGGACATAATACTATAATGGTTGCAGTTGATCATTTCACCAGATTAGCACATTTTATCCCATTGAAAAGAACTCCCACTGCTTATACAACAGCTATTGCTTTTAAAAATCATGTCATAAAATTACATGGATTACCTACATCTATAGTGTCGGATCGAGGAACACAGTTTACCTCAAAATTCTGGAGATATCTTTGTAAAACTCTACAGATTACTTTAAAATTCACTACAGCTTTTCATCCACAATCTAATGGATTAACTGAACGTGTTAATCAAATTCTTGAACAATATCTCAGATGTTTCATTTCATCTCACCAGGATGATTGGTTTGAATTATTATCTAATGCAGAATTTGCGTATAATAACTCAGTGAACAGTTCGACCAAATACTCTCCTTTTTTTGCTACTTACGGATATCATCCTCGCACTTATCCGTCTTCCCTAAAATGTTCTGAATCTCCTTCTGTCTCCCAATATACTGACAGATTGAGGGAAGTCACTTCCAGTTTGCAAGAACATTTACTTAATGCCAAAACCACTCAAAAGTATTACTTTGACAAAAAAAGGAAACAAGCTCCTGTATATAAAGTTGATGATCTAGTCTGGTTGTCAACCAAAAACATAAAATTGCCTGTTCCTAGTAAAAAACTAGCAGACCAATTTATTGGACCATTTCCGATATCAAAAATAATAAACGAAAATGCTGTGACTTTACGCTTACCCTCTACAATGCATATCCATCTTTTCATGTATCCCTTCTAAAACCCTATTTGGGAAAAGACTGTACTCGCTTAAGTGACTTTCCAATCTCTATTAGAGACCCTCTTGAATATGAGGTTGATGACATACTGGATTCTCGTAGACGTCACAGGACACTAGAATATCTTGTTCACTGGAAGGGATATGATACTGATGAGAATTCCTGGATACCTGTTCGTGACTTACATGCCCCGGATTTGTTGTCTGCTTTCCATGCCACTTATCCTTTAAAACCTGGGCCTAAGAAGCCTGGAGGGGGCTCTTGACAGGGGGGATCTGTCAGGATTTGACTTCTAAACTTTGCCTTTAAGTCAAATCTCCTCCCCATTCCTACATCCTATTTAAGTTCATCACTTCCAGTGTTCATTGCTTGATTATTGGATCACTGAGGGAAGTACTGCTGCTCCCTTTATTTTCTATTATCCAGTTAAAGCCTAAACTTTTCATTTCCTTACCAGTACTAATTCTACAAACCTTATACCTCCTCTTTAGTGTGACATCTGAACAGTGTTTGGAAACTTATATGTTACATTTATTATTTCAACCTGCAACCTGATAAACCATTGGACAAGCAACAGCGCTGCAACTATCTCCGTGAACTTGTCGGAACAGCTGGATGTACTACGCAGCTCCCGCTCAGCTCAGAACAGCTGTAGTCTGCGCGCCCAAAGACCGATGCTTCCGTGTTTGCAAACACAAAGTTCTACTCGATCCTCCTTTACTCCATAAGGCACAGTAAGATAATATTTCAACTATAAGGTATGACTGTATACTCAATGAACTTAGACTCAGCATATCGTTATGAAATCGAAGTGTAATATTATTCATTCGTATATCACTTCTACTTTGATTGAACCATGTTTATCCTGCTTGTTTCAAACATCTAAAAACGCTAACTTTACATGTGAACTGTATCTTGCCACAAGTACATATCCACATATTGATATTCAGTTATAATATTTTTTCACGTATTACTATTTCAATATCTGTTATTATAAAAGATAACATGTGTTTGTTAAGACTTACAACTTGTGTTATTTCCACCATTTAATCCATTTAGATAAATTGCTACCATTCAAAATCCTGACATCTAAGTTATGATAATTGGGAGTTTATGGCAGCATACACTCAGTGAAGAAGTAACATTTATTTTTAACTTTGTTTAAAGTGAATAATAGATTGTTACAGAGTGGTGGCACTGGGCAAGTGGGCACAGTATACGCTGTGAGCCTGGCACACACGCTGGCAGGCAGGCAAGTGCAATTATATTACACAAGCAGACTGATGTTTCACAGTCAAAAAAGTTTTTTTTTTTTTAATTTACACTACTGTTACACCAGATATGAGTGGTGGCACTGGACAAGTGGGCCTAGCACACATGCTAGCATGCAGGCAACTGCAATTAGATTACACTAGCAGACTGATGTTTCACAGTCAAAAAAGTTTTTTTTTTAAATTTACACTACTCTTACAACAGATATGAGTGGTGGCACTGGGCAAGTGGGCACAGTATACGCTGTGTGCCTGGCACACATGCTGGCAGGCAGGCAACTGCAATTAGATTACACAAGCAGACTGATGTTTCACAGTCAAAAAAGTTTTTTTTTTTTAATTTACACTACTGTTACACCAGATATGAGTGGTGGCACTGGGCAAGTGGGCCGGGCACACACGCTGGCAGGCAGGCAACTGCAATAAGATTACACTAGCAGACTGATGTTTCACAGTCAAAAAAGTTTTTTTTTTAAATTTACACTACTGTTACAACAGATATGAGTGGTGGCACTGGGCAAGAAGGCCTGGCACACACGCTGGCAGGCAGGCAACTGCAATTAGATTACACAAGCATACACTACTTTCTGCTTATAGCATCTTACATTCACCTATATATTAGTATTCATTTGTTTTTCTATTAGGGTTATAAGTGTTCGTATTGTTTGAGAAAAGCATGCCACCTTTCAGTTGGCGAAAAAAAACTGTGAGATTTGCAGTGCAAAAATCTTTATAGAATTACGCTGGGATTAGTGAGATATTTTCATATATGCCCATGGAACGCCCATGTTCAGCCCATTTTACTAAAAAACAACAATTACGCTTTGCATTTTGTATTAATAAGTTCATATTTCTGTGTGATTTTTGCACATCCAGTGTACTACAATTACGATTTATGCTGTGCATATTTAATTTGATTTATTCCTGTGTAAATTACATACTAATTTAACTTTTTTGTTAACATACGATTTTTGGTGAAGAATTTTGTTACGATTTTTGATGCACGTTAACAGTACAATTGTACCCTGCTTATTTTTGTGTGAATGGTTCAAATATTTGTTTTGTAGAATGTTGAAAATACGAATTTTGTTGTGCACATTTTATATGAAAATGCAGTATACGCCCCTTAGCGAGACACCCTGTTTTCAGGGTAAAAAATGGTTTTAGATCATTCCACCAGGGAAATAGAAGGACTGACAAGCATTCATTAATAATCTCACCTGCCCAGAGAACTTTCAAACATCGAGCCCTTAGTGAGTTGTTCTCACAGAGCTGTCACTCTTAACTCATTGTGTTAGATATTAATATATGACCTCATATGAATATGCCAACACATCTGTTATTAAAAGTTGTTAACACCAACTTTACATCTTATCAATTTTTAAGGCTTATTAAAGTGTATAATGCCAATATAAATATGCTTGTTTTCTCCCTATAATTTATAATGTCGTATCTCGAATTTAAACCTTCAGGATATCTAGTTTTCAACTTGAACATCCAGAAGATTTCTCGTTTGGCAAGCAGCTTGTCCACATCCCCTCCTCTCTTGGGGATTTTGATTTGTTCAATGGCACACCATTTCATGGTGTTAAGATTCCCATTATGTACCTCTATGTACCAGGGGGATAGTTGACTTCTGCCTAAGGTAGATAGATGTTCGCTCATCCTAGATTTTATATCTCATGAGGTGAAACCTATATATTGTTTTTGACATTATTCACATTTAATCATATATATTACATTCTTGGACATGCAATTCATCAGGGTTTTTATAGTAAAGACCTCCCCTGTTACATATGAGTTGAATTCCTTTGTTCTATCCAGATATTCACATGGTTTGTATTTATTGTGGCCACACCCATACATACCTGTATTTTCTAACCAACTGCTTTTACCTGCACTGGACTGTTCTGGCTTTAACTGTGTTGGGGATAGTAAAGTACCTAGGGTAGGATATTTCCTTGAGCTACATCTAACTCCATTTTACACCACATCTATCAGCTTGTCATCTGCTGACAAAACCAGGAAATGTTTTTTTGATAATCTGTGCTATATGTGGAAATTGTGCACTGTAACTTGTGATAAAATTCAGACCTCTAAAAGGTTGTTTGGAACTATAATTATTTTGTAATAGGGTATGTCTCTGTCTCGCCATAGTTTTTTTTTTTTTTTTTGGCTTTTAAGATGATATTCCTATGATAGCCCCTATCCCTTAATCTTTGTGTCAATTCTTCTGATTGTGTAACAAAATCTGTGGGGTTGGATCAGTTCCTTTTTAGGCAGATAAATTCCCCCCTGGCCACTGCCAAAGGGGTATGCCTTGGATGACAACTCCTCCCATGTAGGAGAGAGTTGCCCGTGATGGGTTTTCTGTAAGTTCTAGTGACTATTTTGCCACTACTCATGCCTAACAGAGGCAGAACCAGATAATTTATCATAGAGGGATTAGTGTCAAAAGTGAAACTTAAACCAATTTTGTTACACAATCAGAAGAATTGACAGAATGATTAAGGGATAGGGGCTATCATAGGAATATCATCTTAAAAGTTAAAAAAAAACTATGGCGAGACAGAGACATACCCTATTACAAAATATTTATAGTTCCAAACAATGTAACAGGGGAGGTCTTTACTATAAAATCCATGATGAATTGCATGTCCAAGAATGCAATATATATGATTAAATGTGAACAATGTCAAATACAATACATAGGTCTCACCTAATGAGAAATAAAATCTAGGATAAGGGAACATCTATCTACCTTAGGCAGAGGAAAGTCAAATACCCCCCTGGTCAAACACTTTTCAGAGGTACATAATGGCAATCTTAACACCATGAAATGGTGTGTCATTGAACAAATCAAAATCCCCAAGAGAGGAGGGGATGTGGACAAGCTGCTTGCCAAACAAGAAATCTTCTGGATGTTCAAGTTGAAAACTAGATATCCAGAAAATTTAAATTCGAGATACGACATTATAAATTATAGGGAGTAAACAAGCATATTTATATTGGCATTATACACTTTAATAAGCCTTAAAAATTGGTAAAATGTACTTAAAGTTGGTGTTAACTATGTGCTAACAACTTTTAATAACGGATGTGTTGGCATATTCATATGAGGTCATACATTAATATCTAACACAATGAGTTAAGAGCGACAGCTCTGTGAGAATAACTCACATACGCCTAGATTTAGAGTTTTGCATTCGAAGGGGTGCGTTAGCTACGCGTCTTTTTTCCTAATGCACGCTGTTTTCAACGCTGGTATTACGAGTTTAAAAACAAGCTCCTAACGCGACTCCTAACGCGTTTATTTTAGACACGTAATCACGCCCGCGTTAGACAGTAGAGATCTATGAGAAATCAGAAAAGCACGCTTTTTTCACCTAACACTCGATCTCGCGAGAAATACGCACTGCTCGGTTATATGACCTATACCACATAATGCACAATAAAAAATGAAAATGTAATAACAACAATCACAAAACGTAGCACACACGCATTACACATTCATAAGCGGGGAAAATAAAACATTACACTAAACAAGGAATACACATATACCTTACGATCCGGAAACACGGAACAAAACAACATGAAAAAACAAGCAAAACACTCGCATTTAACATTATGGAATATTAGTACAAACAAACATTTACAACACTTCACAAATACGACACCATCACAAATCAACATTTACACATAATACTATTGGACAATGTCATGCAAAACGATCTCTATGACATCATCGCATTCTACACATTCCACAAATACAAACTCAGTATGAGCATGCACAAATTCACACAACTAATGCACATTGCACACATAATAATTACTAACAAAGCACACCTGAACACAATTTACAAGGCAAACCAGTACATCATTAAACATTTACACATGGTATCTAAGCACGACACAAGCATGGCTTCTTTGACTGTGTTGCTGGTGGGTTTTTGGAGATTTGAGATTTAGTGAGTTATTGTGAGAGTTAGTGCGATTTAGTGTTATTGAGAGAGTTAGTGTTAGTGTGAGAGAGTGAGTTAGTGTTATTGGGAGTGAGTTAGTGGTAGTGTGAGTTAGTGGTAGTGTGAGTTAGTGGTAGTGTGAGTTAGTTAGTGGTGGTGTGAGTTAGTTAGTTGTAGTGTGAGATAGGAAGAGAGCGGTAGTGAGCAAGAGTTGGTTTAGGTGAGTGTGCGATTGCTTTTTCTGAATACGTAACACATTTACACTCAAACACATGCAATACATACATACACTTATCAATAACACTACATACACTCCATACCCCATACCCTCTCATACTGCACTCCATACCCCATTCCCTGTAATCCCATTCCCTGTAATCCCATCCCCCATTCACTGTAATCCCATACCCCATTCCCTCTAATCCTATACCCCATTCCTTTGAATCCCATACCAATCCCATCGTTACATTTAGTTTACATATTCTCATTTTAGTCTACTTTTACATTTTAGTTTGTTAAATACTCCTTACCCTCTTTTATTTATATCCTTTTCACACTTTGAGCACTTTTTTTGTCTTTTTATTTATTTATCTTTACCCCCTTTCATTTGGGCACATTCGCTTTTTGTTGTAGGAGTTAGGGATTAGTGTAGGGAAGAAATGGAAGAGGAGGGCAGGCAGGAGATTAGTCAGGGGAGGGGGAGGGGGAGAGGGAGAGGAACAGGACAGGAAGGGGGGCAGGAAGGGGGGAGGAAGCGGTGGGTGGACCCAGCCACTTAGTTCAAGATGAACAAGTGGCTGGGCCCAGTGGCGGACAGAGTAGGGCTTCACAGTCCGGGAAACGGAGGACACCATCACAGGGGAAGGCCAAGCTGACTAGGGAGGCGAGGTTTACTATGGAGGAGAAGGAGGCCCTCGTAGAGGCATATGTGCTGAGGGCTAGGAGGCTGCAAGCTCAGAAGGCCATCCCAAGGGACAAGAGGAAGCTCTGGCTGGAGATAAGGGATGAAGTTAATGCAGTAGGGGGCCACAACAGGGATGTCGAATCCATTAAACATCGCTAACGGGACTGCAGAATGGAGCTGAAAAGAAAAATGTCTCGGGAGCATCAACATGCAACAGCAACCGGTGGTGGGCCTCCAGTGACCGTGGAGTATAACCGATGGGAGGATATGTTGCGTCCCAGCATCTCCGAGGTGGCCATAGTCGGTATCGCAGGAGTCGATACCGGGTACCTGAAACTCTCATCTGACGGTAAGCTCATTTAATAATTTCTCAACCTAAAAAATAAAGAATTGATTTAAAGGGACATGAAACCCAAAATGTGTCTTTCACAATTTAGAAATAGCATGCAATTTTAAACAACTTGATAATTTACTTCTAAATTTACTTCTATTAATTAATTTGCTTCCTTCTATAGATATCCTTTGCTGAAAATCATATCTAGATAGGCTTAGAAGCTGCTGATTGGTGGCTGCACATAGATGTCCTATGATTGGCTAACCCATGGGCATTGGTATTTCAACAACAAAGGATATCTAAAGAATGAAGCAAATTAAATAAAAGAAGTACATTTGAATGTTATTTAAAATAGTATTCTCTATCTGAACATTGAAAGAAAAGATGTGGGTTTAATGTTCCTTTAAGAATATGATTAATGCTATTACGCTTTTTTACACATTATTACATAAACACATTCACAATTACTTTGCGATTACATTAGTATCTAGGCGACAGGTTAGGTGTGCATTTAAACAGACTGAAAACAAAATCAAAAACATTCAGATTGAACAGATAGATATCACAAACACGGTTTGGAAAATGCAGAAATCGTATTGATTGTTAGATTTCACAGTGGAGTAATGAGGCTGCATTTGTAATTCTATTGTAAGCAAAAGCATTTACATCTTTATTTGGAAATATGCTAACATATAAAAAATTTTTTCCAATATTCAGAGTCTGGGAAGGAGCCAGCACAGCAACCACAGGTTCCTCATTCACCCAGGTTTGAGAGTGGTGGGGATCAATTGCCACCTCGGGGACACATCGAAGACATCCCTCTATACGAAGAAGAAGCCGCCCTCACTGCCGAAGAGATACCTGCACCAGAAGAGCCTCTTGACACAGAAAAGCCTCTTGACCCAGAAGAGCCTCTTGACCCAGAAGAGATTTGTGCACCAGAAGAGCCTCATGCACCAGAAGAGCCTCGTGCACCAGAAGAGCCTCGTGCACCAGCAGCCCGGCATGCACCAGCAGCACCTGAGGAGGATGAGATAGCCAAGGTGCAGGTATTGCTGGATTTCCAAGAACAAATGCGTGCCTCCCGGAGGGAAAATATTCAAACTCGAGTCCAGATGTCACATGATATTTGTGCCCTTCGAGAAGGACAAAGAGAAATTATAGAAGGCCAAATACAAATTATAGAAGGCCAAAACCAGCTTGTGCAGATTCTCACAGATCTATTTCAGTTCCTCCAGGAGGCGCATGCTGGCCATCTGCTGCTGGGCCATCTGCTGCTGGGCCATCTGCTTCTGGGCCATCTGAACGTGGGCCATCTTCTACTGGGCCATCTGAACCTGGGCCATCTGCTCCTGGTACTCAATCTCCTCCACAGCCTGGTCATCCCAGTACTCCTCCTTCCCCTCTTCCCCAAACATCTCCCATGAGAACTCATTGGAGGGGGCATTTGCCCCCCAGAGCCTCAGTCTTGTGGGAAGAGGGGAAGGAAGAGGAAGTAATTATTTTCTGGTATATATATTTTTTGGTTATTTAATGTGTAATGGATAGGTATGTGATGATGTGATCTTCTTACACTTGCGGACCACACTCTGCATATAATCTGCTTCTATGGGACCGGGTCCATGGAGGCAGATTTTTTGCAGAGTGTGGCTTACAAGTTTGTGGACACCACATCATCACATACCTATACTTGTTCATTTCATTGATTGGTTTCTGTGATGTGATGTCCAAACTGTTTCCCTAATCTCAAACAAAATGACCATTACAATTATACATGATAGCATATTACTGTTTGAATGCAAATAACACAGCTTAAAGGGACAGTCAGAACATTATTGTTGTTTACAAAGAAAACACTGTATTACGCATTATCAACTTTTTAAAATGAAAACTTGAGAAATACACGTGTGACTTATGTGATTACCCTTGTATCTATGCCTCTGAAAAAATGACCACTTTTTATGTTATTTTGACAAACCAACATTTTAGCCAATCACTGATCAATCCAGGGTCACTATGCTGTATGAGCTCAATGTTTTCTATATGAAAATTTTAACAAAATGCCCTCTAGTGGTCAAAATTCATTCAGATTACATGCACTCTTCAAGCTCTAAGAAATGAGCCGATGAACCTCCTAGGTTTAGCTGTCGACTAACAATAACAAGAGAATTATGATAAAATGGTGATAAACATTTGAAATAATTTTTAAAAATAATTTATTTTTTTCACCATTAAATTCATTATTGGATTTCAAGACTGTCCATTTAAAAATTACATATGCTAACATATGCTAATTATTTGATTGTTGGTATATCTACATGTATTTGTTCAAACAAGAAAATATTGCAATAGACATTATTGAGTTTGAATTTTTTTTATGTAAGACATTTCATTTAGAAGGAATATGGTTTCAGGTCCTTTTATGAGTTACTTTCAAAATATATGTTCACAATAATATAATTGGAGCTTAACCAATGTGGAACTCATACATGACACAATACTCAACATTTACATTAAAGATACAGTATACAATCATTTTCAGACAACTGCATGTAATAGATACTACTATAAACAACCAGATGACCACATACTGATATCAAAATCCATGAGAAAATGGTTTAAAGACTTACTTTGAAAATCTGTTTAGCTATGTTGAAAAGATAGCTGGAAAGCCCATTCCAAGTGGGAAATAACACAATACCCCTTCATTTGCATATGAAAAGACCCTTTACACAAACAGGAGCAAGCTGGAGAAGGTAGCTGATGGTATTCACATCAAACTTTGAGGCTTGGGGAGGAGTCAGAAAATCAATGCAATGTTATTTAAACATAATCAAAAATAGACATTTATTTTAAAATAAGCAAAATAAAAAAATATAGAAAAAACATATTTGTGTTTTAAAAATGAGTGTCTAATGACCCTTAAATAAAAAATACCACAATATAACATCTTGAAAAAGTAGGCATCTCATATATTTAGCATATGATAAAGGTCAATGCATATTGATTACTTGATTCAAATACTATAGGGCGTATTTCGGAATTCGATATGTTGAAACTTATAACCAACACAGTCATTATTCATATAAAGGAACATATTGTTGAGAAACATATTAAACAAGATGAACTATATCCATGGATTCGCACTTGCCTCAAAATATCTTATGCAGGAAAACATTTTGCTTTCATTCGTTTATTCAACGAGACAGCCATCAAAAGAGAATTTTGTGTTCTTTATCAGCTACATGATATTTGTGCCCTTCGAGAAGGACAAAGATAAATTATAGAAGGCCAAAGACAAATTATAGAAGGCCAAAACCGGCTTGTGCAGATTCTCACAGATCTATTTCAGTTCCTCCGGGAGGCGCATGCTGGGTCATCTGCTGCTGGGCCATCTGCTGCTGGGCCATCTGCTGCTGGGCCATCTGAACTTGGGCCATCTTCTACTGGGCCATCTGCTACTGGGCCATCTGAACCTGGGCCATCTGCTCCTGGTACTCAATCTCCTCCTCAGCCTGGTCATCCCAGTACTCCTCCTTCCCCTCTTCCCCAATCATCTCCCATGAGAACTTGTTGGAGGGGGCAGTTGCCCCCACAGAGCCTCAGTCTCGTGGGAAGAAGGGAAGGAAGAGGAAATAATAATTTTCTGGTATATAATATTTTGGTTATTTAATGTGTAATGGATAGGTATGTGATGATGTGGTCTTCTTACACTTGTGGACCACACTCTGCATATAATCTGCTTCTATGGGACCGGGTCCATGGAGGCAAATTCTTTGCAGAGTGTGACTTACAAGTGTGTGGACACCACATCATCACATACCTATCCTTGTTCATGTGATGTGATGTCCAAACTGTTTCCCTAATCTCAAACAAAATGACCATTGCAATTATACATGATGGCATATTACTGTTTGAATGCCAATAACACAGCTTAAAGGGACAGTCAGAAGATTATTGTTGTTTACAAAGAAAACACTGTATTACACATTATCAATTTTTTAAAATGAAAATTTGAGAAATACACGCGTGACTTATGTGATTACCCTTGTATCTATGCCTCTGAAAAATGACCACTTTTTTATGTTATTTTGACAGACCAACATTTTAGCCAATCACTGATCAATCCAGGGTCACTATGCTGTATGAGCTCAATGTTTTCTATATGAAAATTTTAACAAAATGCCCTCTAGTGGTCAAAATTCATTCAGATTACATGCACTCTTCAAGCTCTAAGAAATGAGCCGATGAACCTCCTAGGTTTAGCTGTCGACTAACAATAACAAGAGAATTATGATAAAATGGTGATAAACATTTGAAATAATTTTTAAAAATAATTTATTTTTTTCACCATTAAATTCATTATTGGATTTCAAGACTGTCCATTTAAAAATTACATATGCTAACATATGCTAATTATTTGATTGTTGGTATATCTACATGTATTTGTTCAAACAAGAAAATATTGCAATAGACATTATTGAGTTTGAATTTTTTTATGTAAGACATTTCATTTAGAAGGAATATGGTTTCAGGTCCTTTTATGAGTTACTTTCAAAATATATGTTCACAATAATATAATTGGAGCTTAACCAATGTGGAACTCATACATGACACAATACTCAACATTTACATTAAAGATACAGTATACAATCATTTTCAGACAACTGCATGTAATAGATACTACTATAAACAACCAGATGACCACATACTGATATCAAAATCCATGAGAAAATGGTTTAAAGACTTACTTTGAAAATCTGTTTAGCTATGTTGAAAAGATAGCTGGAAAGCCCATTCCAAGTGGGAAATAACACAATACCCCTTCATTTGCATATGAAAAGACCCTTTACACAAACAGGAGCAAGCTGGAGAAGGTAGCTGATGGTATTCACATCAAACTTTGAGGCTTGGGGAGGAGTCAGAAAATCAATGCAATGTTATTTAAACATAATCAAAAATAGACATTTATTTTAAAATAAGCAAAATAAAAAAATATAGAAAAAACATATTTGTGTTTTAAAAATGAGTGTCTAATGACCCTTAAATAAAAAATACCACAATATAACATCTTGAAAAAGTAGGCATCTCATATATTTAGCATATGATAAAGGTCAATGCATATTGATTACTTGATTCAAATACTATAGGGCGTATTTCGGAATTCGATATGTTGAAACTTATAACCAACACAGTCATTATTCATATAAAGGAACATATTGTTGAGAAACATATTAAACAAGATGAACTATATCCATGGATTCGCACTTGCCTCAAAATATCTTATGCAGGAAAACATTTTGCTTTCATTCGTTTATTCAACGAGACAGCCATCAAAAGAGAATTTTGTGTTCTTTATCAGCTACATGATATTTGTGCCCTTCGAGAAGGACAAAGATAAATTATAGAAGGCCAAAGACAAATTATAGAAGGCCAAAACCGGCTTGTGCAGATTCTCACAGATCTATTTCAGTTCCTCCGGGAGGCGCATGCTGGGTCATCTGCTGCTGGGCCATCTGCTGCTGGGCCATCTGCTGCTGGGCCATCTGAACTTGGGCCATCTTCTACTGGGCCATCTGCTACTGGGCCATCTGAACCTGGGCCATCTGCTCCTGGTACTCAATCTCCTCCTCAGCCTGGTCATCCCAGTACTCCTCCTTCCCCTCTTCCCCAAACATCTCCCATGAGAACTTGTTGGAGGGGGCAGTTGCCCCCACAGAGCCTCAGTCTCGTGGGAAGAAGGGAAGGAAGAGGAAATAATAATTTTCTGGTATATAATATTTTGGTTATTTAATGTGTAATGGATAGGTATGTGATGATGTGGTCTTCTTACACTTGTGGACCACACTCTGCATATAATCTGCTTCTATGGGACCGGGTCCATGGAGGCACATTTTTTGCAGAGTGTGACTTACAAGTGTGTGGACACCACATCATCACATACCTATCCTTGTTCATGTGATGTGATGTCCAAACTGTTTCCCTAATCTCAAACAAAATGACCATTGCAATTATACATGATGGCATATTACTGTTTGAATGCCAATAACACAGCTTAAAGGGACAGTCAGAAGATTATTGTTGTTTACAAAGAAAACACTGTATTACACATTATCAATTTTTTAAAATGAAAATTTGAGAAATACACGCGTGATTATGTGATTACCCTTGTATCTATGCCTCTGAAAAATGACCACTTTTTTATGTTATTTTGACATACCAACATTTTAGCCAATCACTGATCAATCCAGGGTCACTATGCTGTATGAGCTCAATGTTTTCTATATGAAAATTTTAACAAAATGCCCTCTAGTGGTCAAAATTCATTCAGATTATATGCACTCTTCAAGCTCTAAGAAATGAGCCGATGAACCTCCTAGGTTTAGCTGTCGACTAACAATAACTAGAGAATTATGATAAATTGGTGATAAACGATTGAAATAATTTTTAAAAATAAAAATGTTTTTTTCACCATTAAATTCATTATTGGTTTTCAAGACTGTCCCTTTAAAAAATGACATATGCTAACATATGCTAATTATTTGATTGTTGGTATATCTACATGTATTTGTTCAAACAAGAAAATATTGCAATATGATTTCTAATGACGTGTTAAATAAGTCTATTTTCTTAAAGAGACATTATTGAGTTTGAATTTTTTTACGTAAGACATTTCATTTAGAAGGAATATGGTTTCAGGTCCTTTTATGAGTTACTTTCGAAATATATGTTCACAATAATATATTTGGAGATTAACCAATGTGGAACTCATACATGACACAATACTCAACATTTACATTAAAGAGACAGTATACAATCATTTTCAGACAACTGCATGTAATAGATACTACTATAAACAACCAGATGACCACATACTGATATCAAAATCCATGAGAAAATGGTTTAAAGACTTACTTTTAAAATCTGTTTAGCTATGTTGAAAAGATAGCTGGAAAGCCCATTCCAAGTGGGAAATAACACAATACCCCTTCATTTGAATATGAAAAGACCCTTTACACAAACAGGAGCAAGCTGGAGAAGGTAACTGATGGTATTCACATCAAACTTTGGGGCTTGGGGAGGAGTCAGAAATCAATGCAATGTTATTTAAACATAATCAAAAATAGACATTTATTTTAAAATAAGCAAAATAAAAAAAATATAGAAAAAACATATTTGTGTTTTAAAAATGAGTGTCTAATGACCCTTAAATAAAAAATACCACAATATAACATCTTGAAAAAGTAGGCATCTCATATATTTAGCATATGATAAAGGTCAATGCATATTGATTACTTGATTCAAATACAATAGGGCATATTTTGGAATTCGATATGTTGAAACTTATAACCAACACAGTCATTATTCATATAAAGGAACATATTGTTGAGAAACATATTAAACAAGATGGACTATATCCATGGATTCGCACCTGCCTCAAAATATCTTATGCAGGAAAACATTTTGCTTTCATTCGTTTATTCAACGAGATAGCCATCAAAAGAGAATGTTGTGTTCTTTATCAGCTACATGATATTCGTGCCCTTCGAGAAGGACAAAGAGAAATTATAGAAGGCCAAAGACAAATTATGGGTCAACAATGTACATGATTCACACAATCCATACTCGCAATGGTTTTAAACTTGGCTTCTCATTCACAAACGTGGGTTACATGCAAATTCAAATATTGCGGGACTACGTAATCCAATCAGACGGTTTTTATACACAGGCATGTGACATCTTAATTAACATGGCACATTGTTGATTGCGTAAAAACACCATCCAATCAAAGGCGCATCTTTGATCGCGTAAAAACACCATCCAATCAAAGGCGCATCCTTGATTGCATAAAAACGCCATCCAATCAAAGGCGCATCCTTGATCGGGTAAAAACGTCAATCAATAAAATGTACATCCTTGATCGCGTAAAAACGTCAGCCAACACAAAGACTCATTGGACAGCCTGGCAGGTGACGTCTTAAGCAACATGGCGCATCCTTGATTGAGTGAAAACATCAGCCAATACAAGGACTCATTTGACAGCTTGGCATATCAATAAGAAATGTATTTATATTTTTAGAAACTAGTATGTGCTATATTGATAGCTATGAATGTCACGCGAGATAACGTCATACTGTGATATATGAAATAAAATCCATTATTGAAAATAAAGAGATATTTCAGTAGAAGCAGAGGATTATTAACTTAACTTTTTTGCAAGCAGCATGGTTTAAATAGACATGAAAACAACATTTTAGGTTACACGATTATGTATGACATTGCAATTTGAAATACATTTTAGAAATAAATGTAAATCTTTGTATTGTTGTGTTTCATGTCACTTTAACTGCTTTATAATGCTAGGAGATGCATTAGGAAAATAGGGATGTGTTATATATTATATGTTACCTATAGCTATGGTGTCCATCTTTACCAGTTAAAAGGTACACATGAGAAATACATATGTCATTGATGTTTTTAGATATGGGTTTTTTTCTTAGAAATAACAATAATGACACATGTATTGATCAAACGTGTCACTTATTCAAGTTTATATATGGTCAGCCTATCTATGATCATATATCGTTGCATAATTAAATATAAACATTAATAAGAGAAAGATATTCATCATCTAAAAGATGCGCATTACACACAGTGATTGATTTTGTTACACTACTACAATAAGATATAAGTGAAATTGGAATACATGTGCTGTCAACATTCAAATAGTCTTTTTTTTAAAAAAGAATCGATGTCCATGTTCATGTAAAAATGAAAAAAACTCATTCCAAATGCATATCCATAACTTAAAGGGACACTGAAACCGAATTTGTTCATTTGTAATTCTGAAAGAGCATGCAATTTTAATCAACTTTCTAATTTACTCCTATTATCAATTTATCTTTGTTCTCTTGCTTTCTTTATTTGAAAATGAAGGCATCTAACCGTTATTTTGGTTTCAGTACTCTGGACAGCACTTTTTTTATTGGTGGATGAATTTATCCACCAATCAGCAAGGACAACCCAGGTTGTTCAAGAAAAATGGGACAGCATCTAAACTTACATTCTTGAATTTTAAATAAAAATTCCAAGAGAATGAAGAAATTTTGATCATAGGAGTAAATTCGAAATTTGATTTAAATTTCATGCTCAATCTGAATGACGGAATTACATTTTTGGGTACAGTGTCCCTTTAACAATTGTGCTCAGCATCACTTAAAGGGACATGAAATAAAAACTATTCAGTTTCAGAATTCACAGAGAGGATACTATTTACATCAAATTTATAATTTAAATAAATTATCTCATTGTATCAATCCTGGGATCATTTGTTAAAGGTGCATCAATTCACGAATAGTTTACAAATGAACACATGGATGTGAAAAAAATAATATATATATATACAAACTGAAATATATATATATATATATACAAACTGAAATATATATATATATATATATATATATATATATATATATATTCATTCCTATGCTAACCCTAATCTTGAAAAGATAAACCTTGATGAAAAGTATATCAAGAAAATGATTAAAATTAAATTGGAGATGTAAATATTAAAGTCAATTACAATTGTATTATATTAATGAATCAGGAAAGATCATTATTTGGTTTCAGGTCCCTTTAAAGATTAATCAAATAAACTATAGATTTCAATCAATGACATGAATAAAGAGGACACAGAATAGTGGAATGACATGTATTTTATTATTATGTCATAAAACATAAACAAATATGATAACGTTGACCAAATACATGTTGAAACATCGGAAACATTGGAGCCATCTGACAAGGTAAAAGAGTGCATCACAGTGCTTGGAGGGAGTTGACAAGGGCCAACAAAGGCCAGCACAGCCCCATTGGAGCCATTTGACAAGGTAAAAGAGTGCATCACAGTCCTTGGAGGGAGTTGACAAGGGCCAACAAAGGCCAGCACAGCCCCATTGGAGCCATTTGATAAGGTAAAAGAGTGCATCACAGTCATTTGAAGGAGTTGACAAGGGTCAACACAGCCCCATTGGGGCCATTTGACAAGGTAAAAGAGTGCATCACAGTCCTTGGAGGGAGTTGACAAGGGCCAGCACAGCCCCATTGGAGCCATTTAACAAGGTAAAAGAGTGCATCACAGTCCTTTGAAGGAGTTGACAAGGGCCAACACAGCCCCAATGGAGCCATTTGACAAGGTAAAAGAGTGCATCACAGTCCTTTGAAGGAGTTGACAAGGGCCAACACAGCCCCATTGGGGCCATTTGACAAGGTAAAAGAGTGCATCACAGTCCTTGGAGGGAGTTGACAAGGGCCAGCACAGCCCCATTGGAGCCATTTGACAAGGTAAAAGAGTGCATCACAGTCCTTTGAAGGAGTTGACAAGGGCCAACACAGCCCCATTGGGGCCATTGACAAGGTAAAAGAGTGCATCACAGTCCTTTGAAGGAGTTGACAAGGGCCAACACAGCCCCATTGGAGCCATTTGACAAGGTAAAATAGTGCATCACAGTCCTTGGAGGGAGTTGACAAGGGCCAACAAAGGCCAGCACAGCCCAATTGGAGCCATTTGACAAGGTAAAAGAGTGCATCACAGTCCTTGGAGGGAGTTGACAAGGGCCAACACAGCCCCATTGGAGCCATTTGACAAGGTAAAAGAGTGCACACAGTCCTTTGAAGGAGTTGACAAGGGCCAACACAGCCCCATTGGGGCCATTTGACAAGGTAAAAGAGTGCATCACAGTCATTTGAATGAGTTGACAAGGGCCAACACAGCCCCATTGGAGCCATTTGACAAGGTAAAAGAGTGCATCACAGTCCTTTGAAGGAGTTGACAAGGGCCAACACAGCCACATTTCAACCATTTGACAAGGTAAAAGAGTGCATCACAGTCCTTTGAAGGAGTTGACAAGGGCCAACACAGCCCCAATGGAGCCATTTGACAAGGTAAAAGAGTGCATCACAGTCCTTTGAAGGAGTTGACAAGGGCCAACACAGCCCCATTGGGGCCATTTGACAAGGTAAAAGAGTGCATCACAGTCATTTGAAGGAGTTGACAAGGGTCAACACAGCCCCATTGGGGCCATTTGACAAGGTAAAAGAGTGCATCACAGTCCTTGGAGGGAGTTGACAAGGGCCAGCACAGCCCCATTGGAGCCATTTAACAAGGTAAAAGAGTGCATCACAGTCCTTTGAAGGAGTTGACAAGGGCCAACACAGCCCCAATGGAGCCATTTGACAAGGTAAAAGAGTGCATCACAGTCCTTTGAAGGAGTTGACAAGGGCCAACACAGCCCCATTGGGGCCATTTGACAAGGTAAAAGAGTGCATCACAGTCCTTGGAGGGAGTTGACAAGGGCCAGCACAGCCCCATTGGAGCCATTTGACAAGGTAAAAGAGTGCATCACAGTCCTTTGAAGGAGTTGACAAGGGCCAACACAGCCCCATTGGGGCCATTGACAAGGTAAAAGAGTGCATCACAGTCCTTTGAAGGAGTTGACAAGGGCCAACACAGCCCCATTGGAGCCATTTGACAAGGTAAAATAGTGCATCACAGTCCTTGGAGGGAGTTGACAAGGGCCAACAAAGGCCAGCACAGCCCAATTGGAGCCATTTGACAAGGTAAAAGAGTGCATCACAGTCCTTGGAGGGAGTTGACAAGGGCCAACACAGCCCCATTGGAGCCATTTGACAAGGTAAAAGAGTGCACACAGTCCTTTGAAGGAGTTGACAAGGGCCAACACAGCCCCATTGGGGCCATTTGACAAGGTAAAAGAGTGCATCACAGTCATTTGAATGAGTTGACAAGGGCCAACACAGCCCCATTGGAGCCATTTGACAAGGTAAAATAGTGCATCACAGTCCTTGGAGGGAGTTGACAAGGGCCAACAAAGGCCAGCACAGCCCCATTGGAGCCATTTGACAAGGTAAAAGAGTGCATCACAGTCCTTGGAGGGAGTTGACAAGGGCCAGCAAAGGCCAGCACAGCCCCATTGGAGCCATTTGACAAGGTAAAAGAGTGCATCACAGTCCTTTGAAGGAGTTGACAAGGGCCAACACAGCCCCATTGGGGCCATTTGACAAGGTAAAAGAGTGCATCACATTCCTTTGAAGGAGTTGACAAGGGCCAACACAGCCACATTTCAACCATTTGACAAGGTAAAAGAGTGCATCACAGTCCTTTGAAGGAGTTGACAAGGGCCAACACAGCCCCATTGGAGCCATTTGACAAGGTAAAATAGTGCATCACAGTCCTTGGAGGGAGTTGACAAGGGCCAGCACAGCCCCATTTGAGCCATTTGACAAGGTAAAAGAGTTCATCACAGTCCTTTGAAGGAGTTGACAAGGGCCAACACAGCCCCATTGGAGCCATTTGACAATGTAAAAGACTGCAACAGGCACAACAATAAACAAAAAAGGCCAAATGGCAACGGAAGATTCTTATCTGCGCTCTTGGAGCATCTCCAGATCCTCCACTTATTGGGCATCACCTTCATCGTCCTGTGCATGTCCAGCTCCAGATTCAAGCGTTGACTCTACACGCATCATAAATTGTAGAGTCAAATGCTGAACCTGTAGCTGGGCATGCATGGTGTCGTTCATCCTTCCCAGGACCAGCACGTTCCTCATCACGGCCTGCTCTATGCGTGCTAGAACTTTTAGCATGAGCCATGTTGAGTCACAACCTAAAATAAAGAAAATTAAAAATATTATGATAATTACACAACATAATAAAAATTGTGCAAAGATACGTTGTAATAATAAAGACAAATCATTTTTTTAAATTAAATTTTTGAGATTGATTATTTACACATTAAATATGTTCTTCACAAATAAACCATTAAAGGGACAGTTTACTCAAACATGTTCTCACCTTTAATTGGTTTTTCAATTATCCACTTTTCCAGCTTGAGTGTATAAAATCTTGTAAAAGGATTTCCATTGTACTTACATTGGCAATTTAAATAGTTTATTTATACTGTGGTATCCACGCCAATCCTTAAACCTTTTGGCCTTGAGGCCAAGCTATGTAAACATAGCAAGCAGAAGAAATTACACTCCCACTGGGTTATACAACAGATAAGGAATGAAAACTTTTAAAACAATTGTTGTATCCAAGTACTGGTGATTGGTATATGGAGTGATATCATATTAAAGGGAAACTGAACCAAAATATTTTATTTTGTGTTTCAGATAGAGCATGACATTTTTTTTTTTTTTTATTATTTTATTTTATCCAACAGTGAGTACAACATCAGTAATAATGCAAAGCAACATGATAATACAGTCCAGCAATATAAGGTGATATCCCAAGAGAAAACAAAAAAAAGAAAAAACAATGTATATTACATATCATGTGTCTACATGACTGAGCTAACCGGACTGTCATAATAACTCAATGTTGGGGTTTTTAAATATGCCCCCCCTCCCCTCCCTCCCGGTTCTATCTCATTAACCATAGGAATCAACAGAAAAAAAAAAAAAAAAAAAGGGGGGAGGGGGAAAGAGGTGGTCAGGTAATCAGTTGCAGCTTACACAGAATTGCCTCTGATCACCATATACCTAATAATACTAACTCCGAATTTCTTTATGTCGCATTCATTGTCTATATTGGCATTTCTTTGTTCTAAGATACATTGTTTCTTTAGGTGGTTCCTAATTTCTGGGATAGTTGGCGTCGCCCTCATTTTCCACTTCTTGCATATCAAGTATCTGGTGGCAAGAATAGATAAGTTGACTAATAGTTCATTAGGCTGACGCTCCTCTCCAGGCCTCAGACAGAATATAATCTGAAACAGGGAGAGTGTTACCGATTCAATTTTGAGTACCATCTTAAGCCAATATTCCAGCTTCCTCCAGACATTTCTTATCCCGGGGCAGGACCAGAACATGTGTATTATATCCGCAGCTATATAGGAGCATCTAGGACATCTACTAAATTCAGAATTTCGGACTCTGAGGCCTCTCTCCGGGGTAAAGTACGCCCTATGGAGAAGTTTCAAATGGGCATCTCGCCAGTTAGAGGAAAGAGTTGTTTTTGATACTTTATTCAGAGAGAGTTGAATAGTTTTAATTTCTATATTATTATGTGGAATTATATTATTCCAACTTGTGACTAGATTCTCCCCTAGCGGGGTCGCTTTACTAAGGGTCAGTAAATAATAACATGGAGAGATGGACATGGAGGACTCTTTGATTATTGTGAGCCAAGATTCCATTTTGCCTAAGGACCAGGTCCAGCCAACCTTATGTATTAATTCTGTAATGTAGTGTCTTATCTGTAGATAAGCAAAAAAATCTTTGTTTGTCAAGGTATATTCCTCTTTCAATTGTGTAAAGGATTTGACACATTTTCTATCTTGATCTATAAAATATATAACTTTATCTAATCCATTATTATGCCATCTATTAAAGACAGTTGAGTCTAGGCCTGGTTGGAAATTCGGGTTTCTAATTAAAGGAAGAAATTTTGATGCTTTAGGGTTTATTGATAAAAATTTAGTTAGTCTAAGCCAGGCTTTAATTGGGTTCAAGATAAATTTAAGTTCCTTAATATTTAATGGAAGATCTTTAGGGTCCATGTGTGGTAAAGCCTGTAATGCATAAGGTTCACATATATTAGATTCTAGGTCGATATTTGTAACATAGTTCTTTTTGGTAAGCCAGTCAGCTACTATACGGACTAAAAAACAGAGGTTATAAAATCTTAGGTTTGGAAGAGCGAAGCCTCCCATTTCTCTAGGTGCTACTAATTTAGAGAAGGCAATCTTAGCTCTTTTTCCTTGCCAAATAAACTGTCCAATTGACGAGTTTAATGACCGTAAATCTTTCTCATACAAAATTAATGGAACATTCTGTAAGATGTAAAGCAATTTTGGAAGCAGAACCATCTTAAATAGAGCAGTGCGACCAGAGATTGACAAGGGTAGGGATTGCCAAGTTTTAAGCTTTTCTTTAATGTATGCTAACATTGGAGTTATATTTATTTTATAAAGATCTTTTAGATTCAGTGGGATTTTAATTCCTAAGTAGTTCATGAATTCTGTTATCACTTTAAAGGGAATGTCGGTTATGCTGGTTATATTTTTCCTAAGCCAAATTATCTCGGATTTTATAGGGTTCACTTTGTAACCTGAAAAAAATCCCAAAGTGGCCAGTAATATGCAGAAGTTTAGGAATGTTTTTTGCTGTATTAGAAAGATATATGAGTAGATCATCTGCATATAGTCCAATTTTCATTTCATAATTTTGAATTTTTATGCCTTCTAATGAGGACCTAATCTTAATTGCTAGTGGTTCTATAGCTAAATCGAATAGGAGCGGGGAGAGAGGACAGCCCTGACGAGTGCCCCTCTGCAATGCAATTGGAGAAGAAATCTCATTGTTAATGATCAAGTTTGTAAAAGAATGGGTGTATAGGTTTTCTACCAACTTAGGAAAATTCCCCTCTATCCCAAATTTTGTTAGAGAGAAAATTAGGTGCCTATGAATTACTAAATCGAAAGCTTTTTCCGCATCAATTGATACAATGGCCATGTCAGGGGGGTCCACTCTCCCCGCCCCTTGTGGGGATGTTCTTTGTATATATTCCATTGTAGCTAGTAATTCTCGAATTTTTGCTGAGGAATTACGATTATTGATAAAGCCTGCTTGGTCCGGATGGATTACTTTGATTAGGATAGATTGAAGTCTTTTTGCTAAAATAGACGCGATAATTTTATAGTCCGAGTTTAATAATGCAATAGGTCTATAAGAACCTTTGCATGTAGGGTTCTTCCCTTCTTTCAAAATCAAAGTAGTAAATGAAGACGCGAAGGAGGGTGTAACCTGTTTATGCTTAATAAAGATGTCATTGTAAAGATTACCTAAATATGGTGCTATCTCCGATACTAAGATTTTGTAAAACTCATTGGGTAATCCATCCGGACCAGCCGCCTTGTTTAGAGGAAGCTTGGTGACCACTGCCCCAATCTCCTCTAGGGAAACAGGTGCATTAAGTCTGGCAATCTCCTCAGTTGTGGCCGTTGGAAAATTAATTTTACTGCAGAATTCTGTTGCTTTATTTATATCAAATTCTTTACTGGTGTAAAGTTGTTGAAAGTACTGATGGAATACCCTAGTTATATCTTCTGTCTTATTTAAAAATTTCCCATTATGTTGGAATCTGTCAATGTTGGGTTTTTTATTCTCGTTCTTAATTAGTCTATTTAACATTTTACCTGACTTATTGCCAAATTTATACAATTTGGCTTGTAGTTTAAGGTCATTATTAGTTTCCTGCATTAAGTAGAAAGTATCTCTAGCAGCTTTAGCCCGTAAGTATCTTGCCCAATGTAATGGCATTCCTTCCAACAAGTACAAATTATAGGAATTAATTAAAGAACTACAGACTTCCCTCTCTCTTGCTTTCCTTTTTTTATTTTGAATAGCAGAGTATGCAAGGATTTCTCCTCTGAGAACTGCCTTGGCAGTTTCCCAGAAGATGTCAGACCGTTTAATATAGTTATTATTAAATTGTAGGTACTCTCTAAATTTATTCTTAAGACGCTCTTTAAATTTGAAATCATTGTAAAGGTAATAAGGAAAAAAGAACCGCTGATTCTTTGGTCTACCGTAGGTAAAATTAAATTCCAGTGTAATGGGCCCATGGTCTGACAGAAAGATAGGCATTATCTCGGATTTAACCATTGTAGGACTTAGGTGGTCTCCAATTAAAAACAGGTCAATCCTGGATAAGGTTTTGTGCACTTTAGATAAACAAGTGAAGTCTTGAGTATCGGGATTCTGATGTCTCCAGATATCGCGCAAAGAGAGCACCTGTTTAATTTTTTTAATTATTTTAAAATCAAGATTATCTTTTTTCTGTTTCAAACATTTAGTGTTTTTCCTAAGTCTATCAATGGGACATTTGGGGGCCATATTGAAGTCCCCCCCCAAGATTAAATGCCCTTCAGAATTTAGAAGGAGTTTTGTCTGCAATGTGTCCCAAAATTCAGGGTCACTTTTATTTGGGCCATAGATGTTGCAAATTGTATATTTTGCCTGGTCTATTTTTACCTTAGCCAGGACATACCTCCCCCCGGGATCCGCCTCAGAGTCCAAAATCTCCACCTGGAGTTTTTTACCTACGAGTATTGCTACTCCTCTCTTCTTCCCGACACTCGGGGCTATAAGAACTTCTCTTACCCATGATGTTTTTAATTTTAACGATTCCTCCTGATCTAAATGTGTTTCCTGTAATAAACCAATATCTGTCTGAGCTTTGCGGAGGTGTGACAGGATTGCTTTACGTTTGATAGGGGATGAAATTCCCCCTACGTTCCATGATATAATTTTAAATTTTTGTGTCATGTTTCTCTATTGTGTAGGGGGAGAGAAAAAAAAGAAAAAGAGGGAAGAAGAAAAAAAAAAAAAAAAAAAAAAGGGGGGGGAGGGGACCAGGGAGGAAGGAAGGAGGTGGGACCCAATTCCCCATAAAATGCTGTCGCCATAAACCTGTTTTCATTTTAATACAAGAAAAAAGAACAAAAAAATCATTTCAAGCCACATATATCAGGCCAAGAATCATAGCTTGACCTCTACCATAACCTGTTTCCATTTTAATACACAATATAATAAAAGCAAAATGCCCCTATCAACCACATATATAGGGCCAATAATCGTAGCTTGTCCCTTAAATCTATCCAGTAAGGGATTTATAGAGATTTTCAGCTATTTGAACATCCTCTGTAATATGTGTTATTCCGTTTAATACTACTTTTAATTTTGATGGGTAAATCAGAGTCGACCTGTGGCCTTGTTGTATAAATTTTGAACAGATCGGGGCTAATTCCCGTCTTTTTAAAGCAGTGTCTGCCGAAAAATCTTGAAAAATCATAATTTTGTTGCCCTCTATCATGATCGGTTGATTTTTCCGTGAATACTGCAATAATAGATCTTTATCTTTGTAATTAAGTAGCCTAGCTATTACCGGGCGGTTTCTACTACTATTATTGCCTTCTGATCGTGGGGGGCCTATTCTGTGGGCTCGTTCCACTATGATTGGGGAATGTGAAGAGGGGATCTTTAAGGCTTTAGTAAGAGTATCGGATATGAAAGAGTCAAGATTTTCAAATTGTTTATTTTCGGGGAGACCGATTATTCTGAGATTGTTCCGCCGTGAGCGGTTTTCAAGGTCTTCTAATCTGTCCATAATTTTTTGTAGTTTTTTGTCAGAATTCTCAATCTTAGTACTATGGGTAATTGCTTGATCTTCCAGATCCGATACTCTTTGCTCCATTTCTTGGAGTCTATTCGAAAACTGCCGCACCTCTTGTGTTAGAGAGGAGATATCCTGCTTGATCTCAGATTTGAGAGTTTCAAATTTAGGGGCTAAGGCTTCTGCAATGTTGGTCACTAAGGCCTGCATATTGAAATTATCTGGTATGTTTGTTAGAGTACTAGGACTTGATTGTTCAGTACCTGGTTCTACTAAGTTCTTAAGCTTCTTATCTCTGTGCCTTCCCGTCATATTTGGGGAGGGATGTTTTGGGGAATTGGAAAGGTATTTATCCATGTGCCGCGTGAAGTGAATTAATGAGTGCTCGGAAGGGAAAGGGAAGAAGAGAAAAAAAAAAAAAAAGGGGGGGGGAGGGAAGGTGGGGAAAAAGGGGAAAGGGAAATGTGTAAGTGATAGTAGTGAACGGTTATCAATAAGACGGTGAGGGTGTGCCAGTGGGGAAGGTGGGAATAAAGTGTGAGGGGGCTACAAGGCCCGAAGTGGGGGGGAAAAATGGATTAAGGTGATTAAAAGTAGGGCATTAAATTAGTGATTATATAGGGAGGTGAATTTTAGTGTGAATCGTGGTAGTGAGTTTATTGCGGCAACAAGGATATAACTTTCTCAACTCCTCTGAGTCCGGCCTAATCTTCTGCAATCAACTTCTTTCGGTTTTTAAGTTATGCTTCTATATATCTGTTTTCACACAAACCAGACACAATATACTTCCTCTCTTTCGATATTTTACATCTTACATTAAAGTTTTAATAGGGAGGGATAATATATAGCCTATCCTATATTTGTTTAAAGTTATTTGTGGGTGTAACACCTAGAAATGTAGTCCTAGAGAGACTCCTATAGAGAGGGGGGGTTATGTAAGTTAGTATAGCAAAAAAATAATGAGAATTATCTCCAGCTATTCGTAGATTTTAGAAACAATTATATTTATAGATATGAAAGATGAGGCTGCAGGAGAATTCTCTCCTCCCGCCTCTTGATTGTGAGCAAAATTTATGTAAAATGACTTCGCCCTTTTCTTTTGAGTGAAAAAAGTCGTTATTGTAGTAAAATAGAGATTCTACTATCGTATATAATGCTTAATCCATAACCCAAGAGAGAGAATAAAAAACAAAAGATAACAAAAAGAAAAAATTTTCTTTCTCTCTCCTCCCCCTTTCTTTGAGTATTTGGGTATAGCTTCTTACAAAAAATTTCCTCATATAGGTTCTAAGAGGTATAGTAATAAACTAGATAAATTAGAACTAATAAATAGACTAGAACAATTTACCCTTAGAGCATTGATTAAGGTGTTTACCGATACAAATGTTTAACATTTCAACAATCTTACATATTAATTCAATACTTAGAGGTATAGTAATGCATAATGGGCCAAAAAGAGGAAAAAAAAAATGACCAGGACATAGCCTCAATTCTAACTTAGTTGTGTTTGTAAATTAACCTCTTTCCTTCCCTTTCAGCCTTACTCCTCCTTTTAAGTAAAAAACAGAGTCGACATTACATCTGTCCCGGTTCTTTACAATGAAATTTAAGTGCAAGGGGAATTGAGATATTTGTTTATATTTCAGCTTAGTCCGTCTTCAATGTATTTATTTTCCCCCAGCTTTCATATAACTTCCTTGAGCATTCCACCTGTTATTAGACCCTTATGGTAGTCTTGCTTTATTTCCCCCTTCAAATGTAGCCTTGTGTAATAGTTGTTTCCAATTTGAGGGTAAAATGTTCACAGTCTTTAGACCAGGCTATGTGTTCCCCAGTGTTCACCTTTTAACTTTACTATTATCTTCGCCGTGTAGCCGGCTATGCCGTGCAACTTACCCTCTCCTCTGCTACCCAGTCGTCCCTCCAATGTCAAACGAAGAGGCAAAGGGAATGTGAGAAAGTCAGTGAGAGGAGGCACTTGAATACCACCTTCCAGACAACCCTGTGTATACTGATGCTTCCAGCGAGAGACCAGTCCCACACCCCCTCTCACGCAGCACCGGTGGGAGAGGGGGGGGGGGAGAACGAGGAAGAGGCCCCGCGGGAATCAGTGTCAGGGCTTGCGCTGTTCTCAGCGTCCAATGAACCTCTCAAGTGCAAAAAAGTCAGTGAGAGGAGGCACTTGAATACCACCTTCCAAACAACCCGGTATATACTGATGCTTCCAGCGAGTCCAGTCCCACACCCCCTCTCACGCAGCACCGGTGGGAGAGGGGGGGGAAGAGCGAGGAAGAGGACCTGCGGGAACCGATGTCAGGGCTTGCGCTGTTCTCAGCGTCCAACGAACCTCTCACTGCCTCCTCCCACGCAGCCTCGGTGGGGGAGGGGACAGTTCTATCACCGCAAGTCGGGCAGGGGCAACAGCGTCCCCTTCAGCAGACCGCTAATCCTCTGTCCTCTGGCAAGGTGCCAGTGAGTATAACCGGTATACTATTAGTCTCAAAGTGGGTGCAGAGGGAGGGCAAGGTCTTTACTTCTAGCTCGATATTGACAAATCGGTATAGCCTTGACTGGGGTCAGGAGGGTTCAGGTATCTGAAGCCGTTTTCCTTGCTCTTTCTCCCTACGGTTTGTCTTGTTACCAGGTGATCCCAAGGGGGAGAGAATGTTTCTAGTAATATTCAAATTTTAGTAATACAGCTGTAGACAAGTTATATGGCTGTTCCTGCATCCAGGCAGTGGGTTGGATTTCCACTGCTCGGCACCGGAGGAGATGTTAAAACCTATCCAGGTAGCAACCCCAGGTAGTGGGGAGGCACGAAATTCCTACCGCCAGGTGCTGTGAGACTGTAGGAGGAAGCTCAGCACTCACAGCCTTGCTCCTCCTCCACCAGGTGCCTCCAGAGCATGACATTTTAATCAACTTTTTAATTTACTCCTATTCTTAAATTTTAATCATTCTCTTGCTATCTTTATTTGAAATGCAAGAATGTAAGTTTATATGGCTGTCCATTTTTGGTGATCAACCTTGGTTGTCCCTGCTGATTGGTGGATACATTCATTCAACAATAAAAAAGTTATGTCCAGAGTTCTGAATAGTTTAAAAAATGATATGCCTTTCTTTTTTTAAATAAAGATAGAAAGAGAACGAAGAAAACTTGATAAGAGGAGTAAATTATAAATTTGCTTAACATTGCATGCTCTATTTGAATCACAATAGAAACAATTTGCCTTCAGTGTACCTTTAAATATCTTATAATGTTGATTTTGAATGATACTTACAGCTGTGCCTGGGAAGGACAATCCGACACCCAGGACAATGAAGGTTGGGACAGGGGGAAGGGATGGGATTGGGCTGGAGAGGGATGTTCTGCCGCTCTGGGGTAGCCCGCACAGCTGGGGAATCAGGGGACTGGTGAGTTGGGGGCTGGGCAGGTGGGGGAGCTGTACGGGCCAAAAGACGGGGAGAGCAGCGAAGGGGGGTAAAGGGGGCATTTTTTGGGAAGGACAGGACAGGCGAAATGGGAAGGGCCGGGAGGGTCTTTGGCCTGTGGAGGGGCCTGTACAGGGGCCTGTGGAGGGACCTGGGCAGGGGCCTGGGAAGGGGCAGGGGCCTGGAGAGGGTACTGGAGAGGGGACTGGGCAGGGGCCTGAAGAGGGGACTGGAGAGGGGACTGGGCAGGGGTGGGAAAATGATGCCCAGAAGTGGAGGTTCCATCTGAAATATATAATAAAAATATATTAACATCTAATACATCATGAAATCAAATTTAGGCATTTCAACATGATTATGTTTTAGATATACTTAGAAGTGGGTTTGAGTTTATGATGACATAAGGATATGGTATGCATATAGGCACTCAGATGAATAGCAATTACTGTCTGTACAATTAGAAAATGATTATTGTGGTTTGTCCTGGAATATGCATGTGACATCATGATGTCATGAATTACAAATCAGACAAAAATGAAAGAATAATCCAAGCATATGTTCATGCTGCATGATATAGAAAGGGGGCAGTAGTGTATTCTAAAAGAAAAGGAATATTACTTTTTAAAGTACAAAAGCTGTAGACTTTGATTTTCTTCCAGATAATGTTTAAAATAAAAAAAAACATCTTGGATACATGTTAGATATATTTCACATACCATCAGACTCCAAGGGAGCCTCTTTCTCCTCCGTCCCACATGTTACATTAATCTCTGTAAAACATGACATGTTGTGTACACGTTAAGATCAGATATTATAACATATGTTTCTGTTGCTCAAAGACTCACATCAATGTTGCATTAAAGATATACACAGCCAAAGTTATGATTTACATCATTTTGATGGAGCATGACAATGATTTGTTATTCTCAATGATTAAGATTTTCATTTTATTGTCTGTATTATTTTTAAAATCACAAAAGCAGAGTACATGGAACATTTAAGAGTTCTCATGTGTGTATCACTTGATGATTGTTGTCAAAATTGAAAATCAAAACAAACATATGCTATCCATCTTCTGTAGAACAAAGGTGTAGACTAAGAAGCTTTGAGATCTTAATCTTTCAATATTAAAATAAATTCGATATATAATCAGAGGAGTAAATTATGTTTTATTCAAATGTAATGCTTCATCAGAATCATGATCATAATATTGATTACCAATACACCTTCAATGACATATAAATGAGTCAATGGACTTACCAGAAGACTGCAAAGGCAGCTCAGTGTCGGTGCTGGATCCCTCTGGGTTTGTCAGAACAACTATATCTATGAATGATATAGATATAAATTAGTGAACACAGTTTGGACATCACTAAATCACATCAGTATTGATTTTTAAGAATAATAAACTTAGAAATGTGAAGAATAGAGAAGTAATATGAAGAATAAATGCATGAGTGAATCAAGGGGATTATGAAGAAAAAGATGTATTTAACATATGTTTAATTTCTGACTATATTAGACAGAAAATTCATATCATATGATTCTATTGCATATCTAAATATACCCATTGATCAATGTTCTTCAAAGAATACACACAAACAACATTTGGAATAACAACTGTCGACAAATCTAAACAAAGCCATGTGGCACATCGAGCCATTTGTGCAATCTACAGTAATCTTGTTTAGGACACAACACATATTGATCACAATACCAAACAGAAGTTCTTTTTCTAAATATGTAATCATGGTGCTGTTAGAGTATGCTTATATCTATAAAGTAAGTCCAATAGTGAATATGTGAGTTATATATCAATATTGTTTCATCCAAAGAATGTAAGGATGAATTAATCTATTGTTTAGTAAAGGGACACTGACATCAATTTTGGAAATCAGTGATTTCACTTTTCCAATTTGTAAAAATAATTTTACATTGACTCCTATTATAATATTTAAATTTTAACATTTTAATCTTAAAGGCAGCTAAGCAATTATTGTTATCAATAAATATTGGTCGTTGAAGGTATCCACCAATCAGCAAGAACAACCCAGGTTGGTCCCAAAAAAGGGACCTGCAGATAGACTTACATTCTTGCTTTTAAAATAAATTTTTCAAGAGAATAATGAAAATATGATTATAGGAGTCAATTATAAAGTTGATTAATATTACATGCTCTGAATGACAACAGAAATAATTTGTGCTCAGTCTCCCTTTAATATAAAAATATCTGGATTTGACAATGTCGCTGTTAATGAATTGTCGAGTCCATATGTTGATGTAATGAATGGGATGGAGCATGCAATTGCAATCTAATATGTTATTTAAGGATATCCTCAAGATTCTTTAATTATCCTCTCTTAAAGGGACATGAATCTCCAAATGTGTAATTGGATAATTTTTGCATTAAAATCAAGCCTGTGATTTTTTAATAATTGATAATAGACTTATTTTGGACTTTTTTGCTTCATTGTGTTATAATATTTTTTTAAAGGAGCAACTATGTACTACTGTTATCTGAACACATGATTTGAACCTATGACAATAGGCAAATTTCAGCATAAAAAACCAGCCGGTTAATCCCAGTAATGCATTTATTAACCTAAACCGACCTAGATATGATTTTAGAATAACGATAACAATAGACTGAAGCAATTTAGCTAATCAAATGTTTCAAAAAATCAGGCAAATCACGTGTCTAAATCATTAAATGTAAAAGTTAGTTGTCATGTCCCTTAAATGATTCGAAACAATAAAAATATGTGTGAATGTTGTCAAAATGTATCCCAAAATTATCAAGCAATACACAGGGGCAGAATATAAACTGGCCATGAAAAACAGTAAAATGAAGATATCAAGAACAGAGGGGATATCTTCAAATAGTCCAAATTTTAGATTTGTATTACAATGTAGTCCAAAATTTGATATGTGATTCTTAATTTAAAGTAATAAAAAAATAGAATTAGAGGATTGATATAAATATCGATCAATGTGGATGTATTATGTAATGTTATGTCCATGTTTCCAAGACAAATGTCAATTAAAATGAGACATACCATACTGTGACAAGCCCTAGATCTGTAAAATATTCAATGAGGATTGGATATCATTAATACAAATCAGGCCATGTTGAAAAACTTTTTTTTTTTTAATTTTCAGTGACAAACTAATAATCGATTTTTATTCACGAGTTCATTGTTTCCTCAATTAATGTCATAAAAAATATATCCTGTACTCTTATTTTCAATCTGTTATGTTGTTGACTGTAGCTTTACTTAATTTGTTGTGTTCTTGCATTCTCATCAATTGATGGACATAGTTCATTGTTTATTTTGATTTTGCTGGTATATTTTTTTGAATGTAGAAGATTGAAAATAAGGATACTGTATTCTTCACATATATACTAATTAACATATACATTTGATCAACATGTGTAAAGCGTTGCCAGTTAGAGCAAACACGTGTTAACGTGTGTGCGCAATTCTATTTTTCGTGATCATTGCGCAATGATTCAAAGCAGAATTACGCATCCGTGATTTGATCAAAATGTGTAAAGCGATGCCAGTTACAGCAAACACATATTCACGTGTGTGCGCAATTCTATTTTTCATGATCATTATTCAATGATTCCAAGTGGAATTACGCATCCATGAATCTAAATTAATTTTGATAGAGTAGAGTGTGATGAGTATCATTTCATAAAGACTTCATATATATTTGCAATTGGGTGTATTATGAGATGGAAATTGTATATTTGTTAATATTGAACAATAACAAAGAATATTTCTAACTGGGTTATGATTCGATAGTCAATGTATGAAATGGCGGATGATAGTGATTTCACGGATGCACAATTGCCTTTTTGCTCTGTGACGCATATTCTGGAGAGTGCAAGAAACATCACTCCTATTTCATGTGTGACTAATCTAAATTCAGATATCTAAACATCATATGTAGCGTATGTTGTGAGATCTATATAGGTTGAATATATGACTATATACACATTTCTTAAACGTCTAATAAAATATTAATATATTATATGAAGTTGGATAGTTACCTGGTTTAGAATCTCTGTCTGCTCCTCCCAGGCCACCGGACGTAGAAGCAGCTGCACTGGCCCCCGGGTCCGGACTTTGTGATCCAGCAGCAGGTAGGGAAGAAGAGGTGGCCGAAGATGGAGAGGATCTAAATCTGCGGGAGACCTGGAGATTGAGGAGCTCGCATAAACTCACCTCACCTCACCTAGGTAGAGTTTCCGTGGGGGTTTAACTTTGCGACCATCCCTCCGACGGGCTTGTACCCACTCCCTTATGAGGTTGACTTTTTTGTGCAATCACAACCTCATATCTCCGAACCTCCACATGATCTGATCCTGGCTCCTCTGGACGCCCAACACTAATTGAACCGCATTGGTGATAGCCGCCCAGAGGGCCTTCTTAACCTTCACATCTGTTGACCCCCTCTTGTTCCCAAACAGCTGCAGATAAAAGTCCTGGATGGCATGGACCAGTGCAGCACTCTCCTGCTTGGTGAACCTGGGAGGTGTCATGCCTGCCGAGATGTGTGTATATAGATATATATATACAGTATAATATTATAATAATATACCAGCAGGCATTAGAGAACTGACAAAGATGGCAACGTGTAATGGAGTTTTATATGGTGAAGTAAACATGAGATGCACCATGGGACATGGTATCTCTACATCTGATTGGATAAAACTTTGAAATATTGTTAGAATGTCTGTGAGACCATCCTGACTCAAGTTGTGTTTGTGTGATGAACTCTGATTGGCCGTTCCTTAATGTTTCATATCTTAGTAACTTCCATACACATACCTCCTGGGGATGCTGTTAGTACATTTTTCATGTAGACTTATTTGTAACTCATGGGGCTGTTATGTGGATATGTGTGACATAGATTTAACATACGTGATCCATTAAATATTAATGTTTCAATTGTCCAAAATCTAATCCAGTCACATTATTAAATGTTGTAGACTTTTCTATGTTTAATATCATTCTGTTTCTTTAATACAAATACGTTTTAGTAATACCAATTTTACATTGTATGTATTTATTGTTCATTAAATCAATTTTGTGACTTATAATGAAATATTGACATTGCTCTATTAAATGTATTTATAATGCACATCGATTGTGTGCTATTGTGTGACATTAGACTCGAATGTGTAAAGATGCGAATCTTGTGTTGCAAGATAGGTTTCCCACGCAACATTTCTGAAATGTGTAATTTCTGGTTCTAATGTCCGAAACTTGGATAATTTGTTTATAAATGTTAAACTACACGTTTGTTTCTTATTAGTAAATACACCTTGAGCTTGTATTTAGTCTGAACTGCTCACATATGTTATTGTGCAATGGCGTCTTTATTTGTAAAGAGACATTACACCAAAATATTTTCTAAAAATGATCCAGAGAAAGAATACATTTTTAGACTTTGAAATGTAACTCAATTTATCTTTTTATTTAGATATCCTTAACCGAAGAAATTGCAATGCACATGGTTGAGCAAATCACACAAGGCCTCTCTGTGCATCCACCAATCTTCATCTACTGAACATATCTAGATATGTTTTTAAATAAAAAAAACATAAAATAATGATTTCAAATAGATGATAGAATTAAATGTTAATGTTTTAAATTATATTTTATTTCATATTCCAGCACTAAAAGCTTGTTAATTTTCCGTCCCTTTCATGAGCTGATATGCAATCTTGCTCTAAATAAATCTGTGTAAACCTTGTAAAGATGCATTGTTGGCCAGCCACAATTAAAGGGACACTAAACCCAAATCTTTTCTTTCATGATTCAAGTAGAGAAGACAATTGTAAACAAGATTCAAATTGCAACCAATCAGCAACTAATGAGCCTATCTAGCTATGCTTTTCATGAAAAGTATGTCAAGAGAATTAAGATAATGACATAATCAAAGTAATTGAAGATTTTAAAAATGGCATACTCTTTAAATCACAAAAGAAAAGATTAGGGTTTCATGTCCCTTTAAGTAGATATTTTAAAATAATGCTTTGATGATCATAAACCTATGCACCTCCCTTTCTCAAACTTCTGGATTGTTTGCCCCACTGTGAATGAAATATGTTCTAATGTCTGTATTTAGCCATCTTCACCTTAAGGGGACATTAAGCTATATGTTTGTAATGATTTTGAGGGATAATAGAATATTCAAACCACTTTATAATTTTTTTTTTCTCTCTCATTATCTTTTTCAAATTTCGAATCTTGGCTTAAAAGCATAGCTAGATAGGCTCTTTTTATGCTGATTGTTGTTTGCACATAGATGCCTTATATCATTATCTAAGCCATGTGCATTGATATTTCTTAAACAAAGGCTATTTAAAGAATGAATCAAATGAAATACTAATAATACATTTAAATGTTGTTTCAATAACATTTGTCTTGTCTATAATTCACTAAATGATACATTTTTTTAATGTCCCTTTAAGGACCAAAACATTAGGAATATGTGGAGTTAAAGGGACACTGAACCCAAATATTTTAATTTGTGATTCAGATAGAGCATGACATTTTAATCAACTTACTCCAACATTGGTGTGTCCGGTCCACGGCGTCATCCTTACTTGTGGGATATTCTCCTCCCCTACAGGAAATGGCAAGGAGAGCACACAGCTGTCCATATAGCTCCCCTTCTGGCTCCGTCCCCCAGTCATTCTCCTTGCCGCTCTGAACAAGTAGCATCTCCACGGAGATGGTGAGGAGTATGTGGTGTTTAGTTGTAGTTTTTTATTCTTCTATAAAAAGTTTGTTATTTTAAAATAGTGCTGGTATGTACTATTTACTCTGAAACAGAAAGAGATGAAGATTTCTGTTTGTAAGAGGATTATGATTTTAGCAGCAGTCACTAAAATCAGTTTCTGTTCCCACACAGGACTGTTGAGATGAGATAACTTCAGTTGGGGGGAACAGTTTGCAGACTTTTCTGCTCAAGGTATGAATAGCCATTTTTCTAACAAGACTGTGTAATGCTGGAAGGCTGTCATTTTTCCCTCATGGGGATCGGTAAGCCATTTTCTTAGTCTCAAACAGAATAAAGGGCTTATTATGGGCTATAAACTGGTAGACACTTTTAAGGGCTAAATCGATTGCTTTATTTAAGTATTATATGCAGTTTGAAGTTGAATTTCACACTTTTATAACATTGGGGAACGTTTTTAGCACCAGGCACTTGTTAAGACACCTTCCCAGTCAGGAAGGGCCTTTCTCTGTAGTAAGCAGAGCCTAATTTTCGCGCCATTACTGCACAGTTTCTTTTGAGTACAGTACATGCAGCTGCATGTGTGAGGGTCTGGAATCCACTAAAAATGTTCCTAGAAGGCTTCTTTTGGTATCATATACCCCCCTGGGATTGGTGAAGTCGCAGCAAAGGCTGTGGCTGGGACTGTAAGGGGGTTAAAATTGTAAACGGCTCCGGTTTCCACATTTTAAGGGTTAAAAAATTGAGGTGCAATACTTTGAATGCATTAAGACACTGTGGTGAAAATTTGGTAAAGATTGGATAATTCCTTCATAGTTTTTCACATATTCAGTAATAAAGTGTGACCTGTTTAACATTTAAAGAGACAGTAACGGTTTTGTTTTAAAACGGTTTTTGTGCTTTATTAACCAGTTTAAGCCTGTTTAACATGTCTGTATCTTCAGATAGATCATGTTCTGTATGTATGGAAGCCAATGTGTTTTCCCCTTCAAATATGTGTGATAATTGTGCCATAGCGTCCAAACAAAGTAAGGACAGTACTGTCACAAATAGTAAAAGTTGCCCAGGATAATTCCTCAGATGAAGGAAGTAGACATAGTTCTACATTATCTCCTTATGTGTCTATACCAGTTATGCCCGCGCAGGCGACCCCTAGTACTTCTAGCGCGCCAATGCTTGTTACTATGCAACAATTGACGGCAGTAATGGATAACTCCATAGCTAATATTTTATCCAAGATGCCAGCATTTCAGAGAAAGCGCGATTGCTCTGTTTTAAACACTGTAGAGCAGGAGGGCGCTGATGATAATTTTTCTGTCATACCCTCACACCAATCTGAAGTGGCAGTGAGGGAGGGTTTGTCAGATGGGGAAATTTCTGATACAGGAAGAATTTCTCAGCAGGCAGAACCTGATGTTGTGACATTTAAATTTAAATTAGAGCATCTCCGCGCATTACTTAAGGAGGTGCTATCTACTGTGGATGATTGTGACAATCTGGTCATCCCAGAAAAATTGTGCAAGATGGACAAGTTCCTTGAGGTCCCGGTGCACCCTGATGCTTTTCCGATACCCAAACGGGTGGGGGACATAGTGAATAAGGAGTGGGAGAAGCCAGACATACCTTTTGTCCCTCCTCCTATAATTAAGAAATTGTTCCCTATGGTCGACCCCAGGAAGGACTTATGACAGACAGTCCCTAAGGTCGAGGGGGCGGTTTCTACTCTAGCCAAGCGCACGACCATTCCTATTGAGGACAATTGTGCTTTCAAAGATCCTATGGATAAAAATTGGAGGGTTTGCTTAAAAAGATTTTTGTACAGCAAGGTTACCTCCTTCAACCTATTTCGTGCATTATTCCTGTCACTACAGTGGCGTGGTTCTGGTTCGAGGAACTGGAAAAGTCGCTCAGTAGGGAGACTCCGTATGAGGAAGTCATGGACAGAATTCACACACTTAAGTTAGCTAATTCCTTTATTTTAGACGCTGCTTTGCAGTTAGCGGGGTTAGCGGCGAAAAATTCAGGGTTTGCAATTGTGGCGCGCAGAGCACTCTGGCTAAAGTCTTGGTAGGCGGATGTATCTTCCAAGACTAAATTGCTTAATATTCCTTTCAAGGGTAAGACCCTTTTTGGGCCAGAATTGAAAGAGATTATTTCAGACATCCCTGGGGGAAAGGGCCATGCCCTCCCACAAGATAAACCTTTCAAGGCTAAGAATAAGTCCAATTTTCGTTCCTTTCGCAATTTCAGGAACGGACCGGCTTCCAACTCGGCAGCCTCTAGACAACAGGGTAATGCTTCCCAGACTAAACCAGCTTGGAAACCAATGCAAGGCTGGAACAAGGGTAAACAGGCCAAGAAGCCTGCTGCTGCTACCAAAACAGCATGAAGGGGAAGCCCCCGATCCGGGACCGGATCTTGTAGGGGGCAGACTCTCTCTCTTCGCTCAGGCTTGGGCAAGAGATGTTCAGGATCCCTGGACACTAGAAATAGTCTCTCAGGGTTATCTTCTGGAATTCAAGGAACTACCCCCAAGGGAAAGGTTCCACATGTCTCACTTATCTTCAAACCAAATAAAGAGACAGGCATTCTTACATTGTGTAGAAGACCTGTTAAAGATGGGAGTGATGCACCCAGTTCCAACTGTGGAACAAGATCAGGGGTTTTACTCAAATCTGTTTGTAGTTCCCAAAAAAGAGGGAACTTTCAGACCAATTCTGGATTTAAAAATTCTAAGCAAATTTCTCAGAGTTCCATCGTTCAAAATGGAAACCATTCGAACAATTTTACCTACAATCCAGGAGGGTCAATTTATGACTACCGTGGATTTAAAGGATGCGTATTTACATATTCCTATCCTCAAAGATCATCATCAGTTCCTTAGGTTCGCCTTTCTGGACAAGCATTACCAGTTTGTGGCTTTCCCATTCGGGCTAGCCACTGCTCCAAGGATTTTCACAAAGGTGCTAGGGTCCCTTCTAGCGGTTCTAAGACCAAGGGGTATTGCAGTGGCACCTTATCTGGACGACATTCTATTCCAAGCGTCGTCTCTTTCCAAAGCAAAAGCTCATACAGACATTGTTCTAGCCTTTCTCAGATCTCACGGGTGGAAGGTGAACGTAGAAAAGAGTTCCCTGTCTCCGTCGACAAGAGTTCCCTTCTTGGGAACGATAATAGATTATTTAAAAATGAAGATCTTCCTGACAGAAGTCAGAAAGTCAAAGCTTTTAAACGCTTGTCAAGTTCTTCACTCTATTCTGCAGCCTTCCATAGCTCAGTGCATGGAAGTAGTAGGGTTGATGGTTGCAGCAATGGACATAGTTCCTTTTGCTCTAATTCATCTAAGACCATTACAACTGTGCATGCTCAAGCAGTGGAATGGGGACTATACAGACTTGTCTCCAATGATTCAAGTAGACCAGATGACCAGAGACTCACTCCGTTGGTGGTTGACCCAGGATCACCTGTCCCAGGGAATGAGTTTCCGCAGACCAGAGTGGGTTATTGTCACGACCGACGCCAGTCTATTAGGCTGGGGCGCGGTCTGGGATTCTCTGAAAGCTCAGGGTCTATGGTCTCGGGAAGAGTCTCTTCTCCCGATAAACATTCTGGAACTGAGTGCGATATTCAATGCTCTCCGGGCTTGGCCTCAACTAGCGAAGGCCGGATTCATAAGATTCCAGTCAGACAACATGACGACTGTAGCTTTCATCAACCATCAGGGGGGAACAAGGAGTTCCTTGGCGATGAGAGAGGTGTCCAAAATCATCAAATGGGCAGAGGATCACTCCTGCCACCTATCTGCAATCCACATCCCAGGAGTAGACAACTGGAAGGCGGATTATCTGAGTCGTCAGACTTTTCATCCGGGGGAGTGGGAACTTCACCCGGAGGTGTTTGCCCAGTTGACTCAATTATGGGGCATTCCAGACATGGATCTGATGGCGTCTCGTCAGAACTTCAAGGTTCCTTGCTACGGGTCCAGATCCAGGGATCCCAAGGCGACTCTAGTGGATGCATTAGTGGCGCCTTGGTCGTTCAACCTAGCTTTTGCGTTTCCACCGTTCCCTCTCCTTCCCAGGCTTGTAGCCAGGATCAAACAGGAGAAGGCCTCGGTGATTCTGATAGCTCCTGCGTGACCACGCAGGACTTGGTATGCAGACCTGGTGAATATGTCATCGGCTCCACCATGGAAGCTACCTTTGAGACAGGATCTTCTAGTACAAGGTCCATTCGAACATCCAAATCTAGTTTCTCTCCAGCTGACTGCTTGGAAATTGAAAGCTTGATTTTATCCAAGCGGGGGTTTTCAGATTCAGTGATAGATACTCTGGTCCAAGCCAGAAAACCTGTGACTAGAAAGATTTATCTGTTGGTGTGAATCCAAGGGATTCTCATGGAGTAAGATTAAAATTCCCAGGATCCTCTCTTTTATCCAAGAAGATTTGGATAAGGGATTGTCTGCGAGTTCTCTAAAAGGGCAGATGTCTGCTTTATCTGTCTTGTTACACAAACGGCTGGCAGCTGTGCCAGATGTACAAGCTTTTGTACAGGCTTTGGTCAGAATTAAGCCTGTTTACAGACCTTTGACTCCTCCCTGGAGTCTAAATTTAGTTCTTTCAGTTCTTCAAGGGATTCTGTTTGAACCCTTACATTCCATAGATATCAAGTTACTATCTTGGAAAGTTCTGTTTTTGGTTGCTATTTCTTCTGCTAGAAGAGTTTCTGAACCATCTGCTTTGCAGTGTGATCCACCCTATCTGGTGTTCCATTCAGATAAGGTTGCTTTGCGTACCAAGCCTGGTTTTCTTCCAAAATTTGTTTCCAACAAGAATATTAACCAGGAAATAGTTGTTCCTTCTTTGTGTCCGAATCCAGTTTCAAAGAAGGAACGTTTGTTACACAATTTATATGTAGTCCGTGCTTTAAAGTTCTATTTAGAAGCAACAAAGGATTTCAGACAAACTTCTTCCTTGTTTGTCGTTTATTCTGGTAAGAGGAGAGGACAAAAAGCTACTGCTACCTCTCTTTCTTTCTGGCTGAAAAGCATCATCCGATTGGCTTATGAGACTGCCGGACGGCAGCCTCCTGAACGAATCACAGCTCACTCTACTAGGGCTGTGGCTTCCACATGGGCCTTCAAGAATGAGGCTTCTGTTGATCAGATATGTGAGGCAGCGACTTGGTCTTCTCTGCACACTTTTGCCAAATTCTACAAATTTCATACTTATGCTTCTTCGGAGGCTATTTTTGGGAGAAAGGTTTGCAAGCCGTGGTGCCTTCTGTTTAGGTAACCTGATTTGCTCCCTCCCTTCATCCGTGTCCTAAAGCTTTGGTATTGGTTCCCACAAGTAAGGATGACGCCGTAGACCGGACACACCAATGTTGGAGAAAACAGAATTTATGCTTACCTGATAAATTACTTTCTCCAACGGTGTGTCTGGTCCACGGCCCGCCCTGGTTTTTTAATCAGGTTTGAAAAATTTCTTTCTCTATATACTACAGTCACCACGGCACCCTATAGTTTCTCCTTTTTTCTCCTAACCGTCGGTCGAATGACTGGGGGGCGGAGCCAGAGGGGGAGCTATATGGACAGCTCTTGCTGTGTGCTCTCCTTGCCATTTCCTGTAGGGGAGGAGAATATCCCACAAGTAAGGATGACTCCGTGGACCGGACACACCGTTGGAGAAAGTAATTTATCAGGTAAGCATAAATTCTGTTTTCAAATTTTCTCAGATTATAATATTTGATTCATTCTCTTGCAATATATTTTTTAAATGCCAGATTGTAAGTTTATATTACGGGCCATTTTTGGTGAGCAACCTAGGTTGTCCTTGCTGATTGTTTGATACATTCATCTACCAATCAAAAAATGCTGTCCAGATTTATGAAACCCCAAAAAATTAAATGCATTATCTTTCGCATAAAGATAGCAAGAGAACAAATAAATATTGATAATTTGGCCTCTAGTTATCAAGCTGTCAACTTACCTGCCTTCGCCGGCCCCAATACGCTCGCCTAAGCTCGCCTCACATCGCCACCGCGGACCTGAATACATTTGCCAAAGTTATCAAAAAAGCTGTCAAAAAGCCACGCAACAAGTACGGGGCGATGAGCAGCGGACTGTGATAGTTATCACTCATCCGATCTCGCTGCTCTTCGGCTTTTTCCCAGCTTTATTGATAAGCTGTCACTAAGCACCCACACTATACTATACTGTTCTACCCCCTATACCGGCGCCCCGGAGCCCCCCGCAACTAAATAAAGTTATTAACCCCTAAACCGCTGCTCCCAGACTTCGCCGCAACTATAATAAATGTTTTAACCCCTAAACCGCCACTCCCGGACCCTGCCACAACTATAATAAAAGTATTAACCCCTAAACCACCGCTCCTGGACCCCGCTGCAACTATAATAAATGTATTAAACCCTAAACCGCCGCTCCTGGACCCCGCTGCCACCTACATAATGCCTATTAACCCCTATCCTGCCCCCCTATACCGCCGCCACCTATAATAAAGTTATTACCCCCTATCCTGCGGATCCCAGACCCTGCCTCAACTAAATAAATTGTTTAACCCCTAAACCGCCGCTCCCGGACCCCGCCGCCACCTATATTAAACGTATTAACCCCTAATATGCCCCCCTACACCGTCACCACCTATAATAAATTTATCAACCCCTAATCTGCCCCCCCTATACCGCTGCAACCTATAATAGAATTATTAACCCCTAAACCTAAGTCTAACACTAACCCTAACAACCCGCTATCTTAAATATTAATTAAATAAATCTAAATAAATATTACTCTTATTAAATTAATTATTCCTATTTAAAACTAAATACTTACCTGTAAAATAAACCCTAAGCTAGCTATATTGTAATTAATAATTACATTGTAGCTATCTTAGGATTTATATTTATTTTACAGGCAACTGTGTATTTATTTTAACTAGGTACAATAGTTATTAAATAGTTATTAACTATTTAATAACTACCTAGCTAAAATAAATACAAAATTACCTGTAAAATAAATCCTAACCTAAGTTACCATTCAACCTAACACTACACTATCATTAAAGTAGCTTCAATTAAATACAATTAAATAAACTAACTAAAGTACAAAAAAAACAAACACTAAATTACAGAAAATAAAAAAAGAATACAAGAATATTAAACTAATTACACCTAATCTAAGTCCCCTAATAAAATAAAAAAAACAAAATAATAAAAGTCCCTACCCTATACTACATTAAAAAGTAACCAGCTATTTTACCAGCCCTTAAAAGGGCTTTTTGCGGGGCATGCCCCAAAGTAATCAGCTCTTTTGCCTGAAAAAAAAATACAACCCCACCACCCCAACATTAAAGCCCACCACCCACATACCCCTACTCTAACCCACCCAAAACCCCCCTTAAAAAACACTACCCCCCTGAAGATCTCCCTACCTTGAGTCGTGTTCACCCAGCCGGGCCGAAGTCATCATCCAAGGGGCGCTGAAGATGTTTTCCATCCGATAGAAGTCTTCCTCCAAGGGGCACTGAAGAGGTCTTCCATCCGATAGAAATCTTCAACCAGGCGGCATCTTCAATCTTTATCCATCCAGAGCGGAGTGGAGCCATCTTCAAAGCAGCCGAAGTGGAGCAATCTTCTTCCACCGCTCGCATTCTATTGGCTGATCGGAACAGCCAATAGAATGCGAGCTCAATCTGATTGGCTGATTGGATCAGCCAATCGGATTGAACTTCAATCTGATTGGCTGATTGAATCAGCCAATCAGATTTTTCCTACCTTAATTCCGGAATTCGAGGGACGCCATCTTGGATGACATCACTTAAAGGAATATTCATTCGGCGAGTAGGCATCGGTGGAAGAAGATGGCTCTGTGCCGGCTGCTTTGAAGATGAAGATGATCCAATCAGCCAATCAGATTGAGCTCGCATTCTATTGGCTGTTCAGATCAGCCAATAGAATGCGAGCGGTGGAAGAAGATTGCTCCACTTCGGCTGCTTTGAAGATGGCTCCACTCCGCTCCAGATGGATGAAGATTGAAGACGCCGCCTGGATGAAGACTTCTATCGGATGGAAGACCTCTTCAGCGCCCCTTGGATGAAGACTTCTATCGGATGGAAAACATCTTCAGCTCCCCTTGGATGATGACTTCGGCCCGGCTGGGTGAACACGACTCAAGATAGGGAGATCTTCAGCGGGTAGTGTTAGGTTTATTTAAGGGGGGTTTGGGTGGGTTAGAGTAGGGGTATGTGGGTGGTGGGTTTTAATGTTGGGGGGGTTGTATTTTTTTTACAGGTAAAATAGCTGATTATTTTGGGCATGCCCCGCAAAAAGCCCTTTTAAGGGCTGGTAAAAGAGCTGGTTACTTTGTAATGTAGAAAAAATAGGAGACAAGCGAACAGAAAGTAGAGCACTCGCAAAGGGAGACTAGTATAAGTGGCTATTCAGTGGGTATATAATATTAAAACTTAACATTTATTATTAAAAAAAATAATAAAAAACTACTATATAAGTAGTGATTAATACTTAGATTAAAACACAAACAAATAATAAACGGCTGTATATCCACAATGACCCCAGAATGTATACCATAGAAACTCAGAATAGAGTAGGAGGGATTTTTAGGCAGATATACACCAAAAAAATGGTTCACGGATTGCACCAAAATCTATCTAAAAAAGAGGATTGACCTCAAACAAAATTATACTATCTAGTGCAATACTGGACCGGTGTAGGTCTGTCCAAAATATTCCCTATGACAAAATTAGTATAGTGACTAAGAGTGGAAGTGTAGGTAGCAAGATTCACATAGTCCATACATTCAGCTTATTACACAGACCCATTTGTATAGGCAAGAGGGAAGTGTTCACAAACACAAATTAAACCAAAAATACGATCAATGAAATGTAATATGATTCTATAGATATGTTATAATAAACACATTGACTAGTGAAATGTGACTTGCATAATGTGAAATGTGACTGGCCAGGCGAAATGTGCATCAGGCACTCTTCCTACGGCTGTATCAACCACTAAGTGTAACTATGCAAGTCAAATTTCACTAGTCAATGTGTTTATTATAACATATCTATAGAATCATATTACCTTTCAGTGATCGTATTTTTGGTTTAGGGGTTAATATAATCATTATAGTTGCGGCGGAGCCCGGAAGCGGCGGTTTAGGGGTTAATAAGTTTATTAGAGTGGCGGTGGGCTCTGGGAGTGGCGGTTTAGGGGTTAAAATGTTTAATATAGGTGTCGGCAGTGTAGGGGGCAGATTAGGGGTGTTTAGGGTGTTAGGTGCAGGCGTTTTCCATAGGAATCAATGGGATGTCGGGTAGCAGCGAACATGAACTTTCGCTCCCATTGATTCCTATGGGAAACGCCTGCACCTAACACCCTAAACACCCCTAATCTGCCCCCTACACTGCTGACACCTATATTCCTATGGGATCCGCCAGGGCGGCGGAATTGAAAACCAGGTACGCTGGGCCGAAAAAGTGCCGAGCGTACCTGGTAGGAATTTTTTAACTTCCAAAAAGTTGTCAGATTGTGCCGAACTTGTGTTCGGAACATCTGGAGTGACGTAAGAATCGATTCCAGCGGATCAAAGCTTATGTCACAATATTCTACTTTTTCCGGTGTGTAGGGCTTGATAACTTAGGCGAATCAGCCTCGCCACAAATACGCTGCGGAATTCCAGTGTATTTGAGGTTGATGGCTTGATAACTAGAGGCCTATGAGTCAATTCTAAAGTTGATTAAAATTGCCTGCTCTATGGAAATCACGAAAGAAAATAAAATGGGTTCAGTGTTCCTTTAACATTGTATAAAGAAACTGAAGGGGAATGAAAATACATATAGATAATGATATGTGATATCTATCCAAGAGGTAACATGAATAATTTAAAAAAATTATATTACAAGCTAGCTATAGTTAAATGAGCCTTCAATTGACTCCACTAGAGCAGAAAAGTCATCGATATGGCATACAATAACTAGCTTGGTCTAAATATGAAATAAAATTATTTTACATTTCATAACAATTTTAAACATTAAAAAATAAACAATACATAAATTTGTTTACCTAAGGAAGATACATGAGATTATGCAAAAAAAAAAAAATATGTCACTTTGATGTAAGTTAATCACTTTCCTTTCTTAAAAATGAAAGAACGAAGTTGTTCTGTCTAATTTAGACTACATATCCTCATCAGAAACATTTTTTTAATTTTAACATCTATAAATTACACAATAAAAACATCAATGGATTTAAATCCAAAATTATTTTAAAAAGATACTTGACTTTAACATTATCTGAATAAACCGTTTTTATTTTATTAATCAATACATGAAAGTTTTTAGATCAGGCATGTACTTGTCAAATAGACAACTAACAGTCATGGTAGTATTTTTTTCTTTTTACTTGTCAGATTAGATGGATATCTTTCTTATAATATTTTTTTTATTGACAATAAAATAAATTAAATAAAAAAAAATAAATACGGTAATTCATCACAGATGAAACTCTGAAAAAAAGAAAAAATATAAACATTAGTTATTTCATGAACACATGTCTTTAAAAATTCATTAAAAGAAATTACATTTCATCTTGTGTCTATGCTCCAACATTTTTATTTTTTAAACAATAGATATTTAAAAAAAAATAATATATATATATATATACATATACCTATCCATAATTTAAAATTACATTATATTGACTCATCAATATTACATTTAAATATCAGCATTTTAAAATATAATAAAAAAAGGCATATAACATCTTCAAAAAACATTTATATAGTATGCTGAACATAAATGTAATATTTGGTGTCCCTTCGAATAATATACCTCTATATCAACTATAAAATGTATTCCTTTGTCTGATTGGTCAGAATGTGATTCCTCTGTAGCACAAAGTATGGGTAATGTATGTAAAATTAAAATATTGTAATTGAGGACATGTAACTATTCTTAATTCTTAACATTCTTCCTCCTGTGATTTGTAACTAGCATGCATTGTGCAAACCAACCTGTATGCATGGTCTTTGAAAGTCAATTATCTTGAAAATAACAGTTTATCTTCATTAGGTGTCTTAATCATCATTTTCAAATGAGGATTGTGAAATACCATCTAAAATTAAAAAAAAACATCTAAGTGTCTCCAATAGGATGCATCCACAGCCTTTGTCCATCAAATAATTGACACTTACAATGTGAACGTGTCTTTGTATGGTTTTCAAGGTCAGCACATTGGAAAGACAATGCCAAACATGATCACATTCTTCACTTTTAATCTTGGATTCTTCACTTTCAGTCTGGGATTGTTCACTTTCAGTCTTGAATTCTTCACTTTAAGTCTTGAATTCTTCACTTTCAGTCTTGAATTCTTCACTTTTCAGTCTCCCTAATGGCAGAGAAAGTGATAAACAAACAATTAATACAAGTGTTTTAATTATTTCTTCACACCTCTCCCACCCCCTATTTCTGAAACGATTTCTGTCACTAGCTTACTAAGCGTGTGTAGCATCTTGTGTTATGTTCTATCATTCAAGTGTGAAGATCAGTCATATATTGAGCAGACCTAACCTCTAATGTGTGACTTTGAATCTGACTTTGAACCACGGTCTTGCTAGAGGATCCCTTTCTGAGTATCCAAAATTCAAGTTATGTGTAAACTAAATATTAGTTTGTAAAATGTATGCCATATGATGTCTGTTTGTGCCAAATTCCTGCCAGCCACACTCCATATATTATTTATACTTACCAGCTGATGTTTTCTTTAAAAACCAGGTGGCAAAGTCGTTACAGGACCCAATGACCAGAGCATCACCTATAGTAATAAATTAAAACATTTTAATCATTTGATAAGCAATCCTAACATATTTGCATAATTCTCTACTTGTCATTTCCCTAGAATTCACACATATTTGCAATACTCCTATCTAACTTCTTTTATTTACCGTCTGAAGTGGCAGTTGATGATGTCTGCTCTGGCATTGAGCCCCTTGTCCCAGAATGGCCCCTCTAGAACAGGGTTGTCCTCCTCATCTTGGAGGAGGCGTCGGGGCGCCTGGACGGCCTGCAGCATCCCAGCCTGCTGTGCAATGTTATGCAGGATGCTGCAGGCTATAACGATCTTCGCCACCTTACTAGGGCTGCATTGGAGGGCTCCTCCCGACCTGTCAAGGCATCGGAGACTCATTTTGAGGAGCCCAAACATCCTCTCAACTACAGCCCTAGTCCGCTTGTGCGCCCTATTATAGCGCTCTTGGGCCTCATCAGTGGGGTTACGCAACGGCGTAATGAGCCAAGGCCGGCTCATGTAACCAGAATCACCTATAAATTATGAACATAACAAAATGACAAATATTAATATTGTACTTATAATTATTATATTCAAATACTTTTCATTTGTGTACACGAAAATCCCCTAAAATAAACATTTTCATTAAAAAAGATTTATATGTTTAAATTGCATTCTCTATCTGCCCATTTAAGCTTAGACATGCTACATATGCGTATTTCGCATGAACAAGACCTTTGCTAAACTTTGAAAAAAAAGGTTAAATTCCATTTTCTATCTGTCCATTTAAGCTAAGACATGCTACATATCTGGAGCTAAAACTAGACATTTGTTGAAAGACAATTAAATGGTTATATTGCATTCTCTATCTGGCCATTTAAGCTAAGACATGCTACATATCTGTTTAAAAGTAAAACTAGACATTTGAGGAAAGAGATAATGACATGGTTAAATTGCATTCTCTATGTGGCCATTTCAGCTAAGACATGCTACATATCTGTTTAAAAGATAAACTAGACATTTGCTGAAAGAGACAATGTCATGGTTAAATGGCATTTTCTATCTGGCCATTTAAGCTAATACATGCTACATATCTGTTTAAAAGATAAACTAGACATTTGCTGAAAGAGATAATGACATGGTTAAATTGCATTCTCTATCTGGCCATTTAAGCTAAGACATGCTACATATCTGTTTAAAAGATAAACTAGACATTTGTGGAAAGAGATAATGACATGGTTAAATTGCATTCTCTATCTGGCCATTTAAGTTAAGACATGCTACATATCTGTTTAAAAGATAAACTAGACATTTGCGGAAAGAGACAATGACATGGTTAAATGGCATTGTCTATCTGTCCATTTAAGCTAAGACATGCTACATATCTGTTTAAAAGATAAACTAGACATTTGCGTAGAGATAATGACATGGATAAATTGCATTCTCTATCTGTCCATTTAAGCTAACACATGCTACATATCTGTTTGGAGCTAAAACTAGACATTTGTTGAAAGACAATTAAATGGTTAAATTGCATTCTCTATCAGGCCATTTAAGCTAAGACATGCTACATATGCGTATTTCGCATAAACCAGACCTTTGCTAAACTAAAAACAAAATGGTTAAATTGCATTCTCTATCTGTCCATTTAAGCTAAGACATGCTACATATCTGTTTGGAGCTAAAACTAGACATTTGCGGAAAGAGACAATGACATGGTTAAATTGCATTCTCTATCTGGCCATTCAAACTAAGACATGCTATATATCTGTTTGGAGCTAAAACTAGACATTTGCGGAAAGAGAAAGAAAAGGTTAAATTGCATCCAATAGCTGCACATTTTGCACATTACACAAACACAACTGTTTTTTAAGACTACAGTGGCAATTGTCTAACTAATTAACCATGTTGTGCACAAGTACTCACAAACGAGATACCTAGGGGGAAACTCTCTTTCCTCAAACGGCCATCACAGGGACAACTGTCTGAGGATGCGGGCATCATGACAAGCCCCGCTGAAATTCGCACACACGTGCATAATCCGCATCCGTGCATCACAAACATACTGCACATTGAGGCTATGGAAATGTTTGCGATTTTGGAAGGGCAAGTCATCGGCTGGAGCATGCAGCGCAATGTGGGTGCAATCTATTGCTCCCAAGACATTGGGCAATTCAGCTATTGCAAAGAATTCCCTCTTCAGGCGCCTCCAATCACCATCATTCTGAGGGAATCCTATGTAACGCTTACTAACATGTACCATGGCGTCCAGAAAGTTTTCAAAAACCACAGAGAATGTACCTTGAGCCAGGCCATGCATGTACATCTCTCCATATTGAAAACTCCCGGAGGCCAGGGCGTATATACAACTTAGCATCTTAGTGATGCCAGGGACAGCAGTCCTTATTTGTATACATGGCTCCAGATGAGGTCGCGATTGAGCCTATACTTGTCAAAAACCTCAAAGTCACTCATGTTTTCCAAGGTTTGTCTCACCCTGTAGACACGAGGACCTCTAACCAAATGGGCCCTTTGTCTCACTTAGAGCCGCCAAGCCTGCCTGATTCTCTGAATCTCTACTTGTGCAGCAGCACCAGCAGCACCGTCTATCAGATCGTTATCCATATTTGCCAAGCTAAGCAGCACAAAGCCAAACAGCAGAGCAAACACAACACAAGGAGTAACAAGGTATGCAAAAACACAGAAGCGAATTGATACAATGTCAATCACAAGGGACGCTTTGGCCATGTTGTTTCGGGGATTTATTGTGAAATATATCCAATGGTAGTGAGTTCGTAACGATTGCTGATTGTATTCACTTGTTTATATGTGAGCGGCACGAATGCTTTCAAAGTGGGCGGCTTTTTAGGTGTTGTTTGCTGAAATGTTGTTTTCCCCCAATGAATCGCAATGTCAAAGTGTAAATTGTAACACATACAGTGCATCTTCGTAATGTTTGTTCATATGCGTAATACATACTTAATAAACGTGATCTTATAGTAAAAAGCAAACGTCCAGGCTAACATGAATGAAAGTGCATACTTGTGTATAATGGCATAGAATGTGATAGATCAATGTTGCTGCAATATTGTTTGTAAACGATAAAGTAACAGCTGACATCTCTAGTAATGTATATATAAGTGATTAGCGAGATGTCAATATTGTACGCGTTCCTTTAAAATCCCAATAATACTGAAGATCTTCCGGCTGCCATCTGTAGTATTGTATATATAAGTGATTGGCGAGATGTCAATATTGTATGCGTCCCTTTAAAATCGCAATAATACTGAAGATCCTCCGGCTGCCATCTGTAGCATTGTATATATAAGTGATTGGCGAGATGTCAATATTGTACGCGTCCCTTTAAAATCGCAATAATAATGATGATCTTCCGGCTGCCATCTGTAGTATTGTATATATAAGTGATTTGCGAGATGACAATAATGTACGCGTCCCTTTAAAATCGCAATAATACTGAAGATCTTCTGGCTGCCATCTGTAGTATTGTATATATAAGTGATTTGTGAGATGTCAATATTGTATGCGTCCCTTTAAAATAGCAATAATAATGACGATCTTCCGGCTGACATCTGTAGTATTGTATATATAAGTGATTTGCGAGATGACAATAATGTACGCGTCCCTTTAAAATCGCAATCATATAGAAAATCTAGAACCCACCTGCTACGACATACTGGCTCCAATTATTTTAAATTGGTTAGAAGTATATACTTACTAAAGGTATGCTGCAGTTAGAGTAAGCCCAAATAAACCCCAGTGTGTAATTTCTTATGTTTCTCAGTTTGGGTCAAAGCGGTTTCATTTTAAGAGTTTACTACCTATAGTATATAAATAAATAATTAAAAAAAGGTTCATCATCAGAGGCCCAAGAGTGGTCTCCTTTTGTCCGAGACTACCTCCTGTAGACTAGTATTTGGTATATTACTAGGAGGTCCATGAGTGGCTTCATATTTCAAATAGGAGGTATCCAGATGTAGTAGGCAAGCTTTGTAAATTCCCGTATCTATATAACATGTCTGACAATATTGTACTGTATTTTCTCTTTTACTATTGTTTATAAGCTATGTTATAATTTGTTTATGTATCCTGTAATGACATCAATTTTACATGTATGCCTTAAAAAAGAACCTCAATAAAATAAAAAAATAAATAAAAAAAGTGAGATTTCACTATACTAAGCCAATTCACTTACTCAATTTTGGAGACTTGAGATGACTAATAGATATATGTTTGGAAATCCTGTGTTTCCTATCATTTCCATCATAAATTTACAAATGTATCTCATAACTAATTATTTACAATATCCACATCCATATATAATGTATATTCTCTGTTGTTGTAAATGGACAAAAGATATATATTGTATTTGCCAAAAATATCAATAAAAAAGAAAATTCTCCAAAAAAAGTTTGATAAATACAATTTTGTCTTCAAAATCAATTTATGTACAATTAGATCAGTATAATATCCCTTTAAGAATGTATGGTCTAATGTTGATTCATAATGATACTTACATCGGTGGCTAGGAAGGACAATCCGACACCCAGGACAATAAAGGTGGGGATTGGGATTAGGGTAACAGTGTTGATGGGGAGGCTTGGGGTGAGGTGGGGGATTGAGTTGCTGCTCCGGTGGAGCCTGCACAGCTGGGGAGTCAGGGGCCTGAGGAATTGGTGGCTGTGCATGTGGGGGAGGAGAAGGATGGGCAAAATGTGGAGAGCAGTGAGTGGGGGCAAGAAATCTTTTTTTGGAGGCACAGAAGTAAGAACTGGAAGGGCCGGGAGCGGGTTCAGTTTGGGAAGGGCCGGGAGTGGATTATGGCTGGAAAGGGGCAGGGGGAGGGGCTTCTGGTTGGGGGGTGTTTGATATGATATATGAAATGAAAATATATTATTATCTTGAAAGAAATCAAGATTCAACATTATTTAAAATCTGGATTCTTGTTTTCATAAAATATTTAGACAAAGTCACAATAATGACTAAGTTTTAAGTTATTGATTGATTTGAATCAAATATAATTAATAAGAAGATTTAATTGATCCTTTAAACTCTGACTGTTCACTGTTATTTTTCATATAACATTTAATAAATACATTACAAATCATATTTTTAAAAGTCAACATTATGTGCTAATCTTTATGATTTTATAATATATTTATCTTTTGGATAATATGCTGGTATGCATGTATACATTTGAGATTGAAATGCAATAGAGTTCTTTTAGACACATGCCCGTGGATTGATTCTTTTAAATCCAACAATTGAATAATATGGGAGTGTGTAATATGAGCAAATCTAAATGGCCACTCCCCCTAGCCTTTGAAACTAGGTAAACACTGATTTCCTGATTTACTGATTTTGGTGATTGCCTTTGTAATCTTAAATGGAATAATGGAATTTACTATTCAGAATATATACACGGTAGATACTACTATTCATATTAAATATTAAGAATATAAATTTATCTATCTGACATTGCATTTTCAGAGTATGTTTTGTGAATCTTTCTTTTACATTAGGATTAAATATATGTCATCCCAAAATTAATAGACATATTCAGAAATACATGCTTTAGTTTTGAGGAATAATAATGTTTGTTTGATTCAAATGGACAGTCTACACAAATCTTTATGAAATCCCTTTACATATCATACATCATGAAATTAAATCAAGGAATTTCAACACAATTATGTTTTATGTATACTTAGAAGTGGCTTAGAAGTTCAAAACAATGATGACATAATGATATGGTCTGCATTTAGGCACTCAGATGAATAGCAATGACTGTCTGTACAATCAGAAGATGATTATTGGGGTTTTGCATGTAATATGCATGTGACATCATGGTGTCATTAATGACAAATCATACATACATTGGAAACAAAATAAAAACATATGTTCATGCTGCATGATATAGAAAGTGGGGCAGTATTGTATTTGAAAAGAATTGAATAATATATTTGAAAGGTACAAAGCTGTAGACTTTTGTTTTCGTCAATAGTATGATTTAGACACAATAGCCTCTAGTTACCAATCCATCAACTTACCTGCATTCAACGGCACCAATATGCTCACCTAAGATCGCCTAACATCATTGCAGCAGACCTGAATACATTCTCCAAAATTATCAAAAAAGCTGTCAAAAGCCACGCACAAAGTACGGAGCGATGAGCAGCGGACTGTTGTTAACTAACAGTCATCAATCTCGCTGCTCTTCGGCTTTTTTCAACTTTTTTGGTACCCTGTCACTAATCACCGACACTATACTAAACTGTTTACCCCCTATACCGCCACTCCCCGGTCCCACCGCAAATCTAATAAATGTATTAACCCCTAAACCACCGCTCCCGGAGCCCACCGCCACCTACATTATACATATTAACCCCTAATCTTCTGCCCCCTATACCGCCGCCACCTACATAAAGTTATTTACCCTATCCTGCCACTCCCGGACCCCGCCGCAATTAAATAAAGTGTTTAACCCAAAACCGCCGCTCCCGGAACCCACCGCCACCTACATTATACATATTAACCCCTAATCTTCTGCCCCCTATAACGCCGCCACCTACATAAAGTTATTATCCCCTACCCTGCTGCTCCCGGACCCCGCCGCAAATAATATAGTGTTTAACCCTTAAACCTCCGCTCCCGGAGCGCACCGCCAGCTACATTATATTTATTAACACCTAATCTGCCCCCCTACACCGCCACCACCTTCATTATACTTATTAACCCCTAAACCGCTGCTCCTGAACCCCGCCGCAACTAAATAAATTGTTTAACCCTAAACCACCGCTCCCAGACCCCGCCGCAACTAAATAAAATTATTAACCCCTACACCGCCACTATCGGAGCCCACCGCCATCTACATTATATTTATTAACACCTAATATGCCCCCCACACCATCGCCACTATATTAAATTTATTAACCCCCTAATCTGCTGCCCCCAATGTCGCCGCCACTATGTCAGCCAATAGGATTGAGATGCATTCTATTGGCTGATTGAGGATGAAAGCTCAATCCTATTGACTGATTTTAACAGCCAATAGGATTTTTCCTACCTTATTTCCGATTGGCTGATAGAATTCTATCAGCCAATCGTAATTCAAGGGACGCCATCTTGGATGACATCATTTAAAGGAACATTAATTCAGTCGTCGGATATCGTTGGAAGAGGATGCTCCACGTCGGATGTCTTGAAGATGGAGCCGCTCCGTACCGCATGGATGAAGATAGAAGATGCCACCTGGATGAAGACTTCTGCCTGTCTGGAGGACCTCTTCTGGCTGGCTTGGATGAAGACTTCTGCCCGTCTGGAGGACCACTTCGCCCGGCTTTGTGGAGGACTTCAGCCCGGTTGGGTGAAGACGTCTCAAGGTAGGGTGATCTTCAAGGGGTTAGTGTTAGTTTTTTTTAAGGGGGGATTGGGTGGGTTTTAGATTAGGGTTGGGTGTGTGGGTGGTGGGTTTTAATGTTGGGGGGTATTTGTATTTTTTTTTACAGGTAAAAGAGCTGATTACTTTGGGGAAATGCCCCGTAAAAAGCCCTTTTAAGGGCTATTTGTAATTTAGTATAGGGTACGGCTTTTTATTATTTTGGGGGGCTTTTTTATTTTATTAGGGGAATTAGAGGTGTAATTAGTTTAAAAAACTTGTAATTATTTTATTATTTTCTGTAATTTAGTGGGTTTTTTGTACTCTAGATAATTTTTCTTAATTGTATGTAATTGTATTTAGTTTAGTTAATTTATTTAATTATAGTGTAGTGTTAGGTGTAATTGTAACTTAGGTTATGTTTTATTTTACAGGTATATTTGTCTTTATTTTAACTAGGAAGTTATTAAATAGTTAATAACTATTTAATAACTATTCTACCTAGTTAAAATAAATACAAAGTTGCCTGTAAAATAAAAATAAACCCTTAACTAGCTACAATGTAACTATTAGTTATATTGTAGCTACCGTAGGGTTTATTTTATAGGTAAGTAGTTAGTTTTAAATAGGAAAAAAAATATTTAATGCTAGTAATATTTATTTAGATTTATTTAAATTATATTTAAGTTAGGGGTGTTAGGGTTAGGATTAGACTTAGGTTTAGGAGTTAATAAATTTAATATAGTGGCAGCGACATTGGGGGCGGCAGATTAGGGGTTAATAAATTTAATATAGTGGTGGCGGTGTGGGGGGGGGGCAGATTAGTGGTGTTTAGACTCGGGGTACATGTTAGGGTGTTAGGTGTAGACATTACCATTGGGATATCGGGCAGCAGCGAACATGAACTTTTGCTGCTTTCAGACTCCCATTGATTCCTATGGTATCCACTGCCTCCAGGGCGGTGGATTGAAGACCAGGTACGCTGGGCCAGAATAGTGCCGAGCATACCTGCTAGTTAGTTACTAGCAAAAGTAGTCAGATTGTGCCAAACTTGCGTTTGGAACATCTGGAGTGACGTAACCATCGATCTGTGTCGGACTGAGTCCAGTGGATCGTATGTTACGTCACTGAATTCTACTTTTGCCGGTTTGTAGGGTTTGATAACTAAGGCGAATCAGGCTCGCCACAAATACGCTGCGGAATTCCAGCATATTTGTGGTTGACAGCTTGATAAATAGAGGCCAATAGACGTTATATTAGGGTGACCATATTCCCGCTTTAAAATGGACACATATGAAAAATACATAGGCCAGGGTTCTTATACAAAACATTTCTTGAAACAGCCTTGAAAACAGCCCTGGCCTATGTATTTTTCATATGTGTCCCTTTTTAAAGCGGCAGTATGTTCAACCTACATTATAAACATGTTATAAATATTTGAGGTACCATCAGACTCCCAGGGAGCCACTTCCTCCTCCATCTCACATGTTACATCAATCTCTGTGAAAGATAATATGTTGTGTACACTTTAAAAACAAATATTATAGCATGTGTTACTGGTGCTCAAGGACATACATCAATGTTGCATTAAAAGAATACTGAACCAAAGTTAGGAATTACATCATTTGGATGGAGCATGCAAATGAAATACGATTTACAATTATCAATGAGTAATAATGAAATTTTAGGGTCTGTATTTTGAAAATATTCACAAAAGCAGAGTACATGGAACATTCAAGAGTTCTCATGTGTGTATTGCTTGATGATTGTTGTCTAAATATAAACTAAATATAAACATGTGCTAGCCATGTTCTGAAGCACAAAGGTGTAAACTAAGAAGCTTTGAGATATTAATATTAAACATATAATATATATATCATTAGAGGAGTACATTATATATTTTATTCAAATGGAATGCTTCATCAGAATCATGATCAGCAATTTTTTTAAAAAAAACACATTCAATGACATATGAATGAGTCAGTGGACTTACCAGAACCCTGCAAAGGCAGGTCACCATCAGTGCTGGATCCCTCTGTGCTCGTCACAATAACTAGTTCTATTAATGATATTAAAACATATTAGTGAACACTCTTTAGACATCAATAAATCAAATTAGTCTAAAATATTCTAAATAATATCTTTAGAAATGTGAAGACTAGAGCAGTAATATGAACTAAAAATGTATTAGTTCATCAAGGTGATTGTAAAGAAAATTATGTCTTTCACATATGTTGGATTTCTTACTATATTAAACAGCCAATTCTTATCATATTAATCAATTGCATATCTAAATATAACTATTGTTCCCTGTTTTAAAAATAATACAGGCATACACACAACACTTTGAATCAAACAACTGGTGACAGCTAGAGCCTAATCCATGTGGCACATAGATCAATTTGTGCAATGTACAGTAATTTGTTTTAGTACACAACACATATTGATCACAATGCATGACATAAGATATATTTAAAACTATGTTATCATGGTGATGTTAGAATATGCTTATATATATTTAAAGGTAGTATTGTTTAATTAAAACAGTGTAAGGATTACTGAAGATATTTTTGATTTATGTTAAAAAAAATATCTTTATTTGACAATGTCACTGTTAATGAATTGTCTAGTCCATATGTTGATGTAATTAATTGGATAGAGCATGCAATTACAATCAAATATATAATTTCATGCTATCATCAATAATATTTAATTATCCTTCTCTATTAATGGGACATGAAATTCCAAATTTTTAATTTTATTATTTTTCATGATTCAAATACAGCATGTGATTTTAAACAGATGTCCAATTTACTTATTTTATCTAATTTGCTTCATTGTCTTTGAATCTTTTTTTTAAAGGAGAAACAATGCACTACTGGGAGTTATCTGAAGACATCTGTTGAACCAATGAAAATAGGCAATTTTATGCATCAACCAATCAGCAGGTTACTCCCAGTAATGCATTTCTGCTCCTGAGCCTACCTAGATATGATTTTCAACTAAGGATACCAATAGACTGAAGCAATTTAGATAATATAAGCAAATTGTAAAGTTGTTTAAAATCACATGTTGTGTCTAAATCATAAAAGAAAAATGTTGGTTTTTGTGTCCCTTTATTGATAAGAAGAAAATATCAAAGCATATGAGATGTATATTTTTATAATCTGCACATATGTAAAAATGTGTTAGTGTTGTCTAAATGTAGCCAACAACTGTCAACCACTACCCAGGGGCAGAATAAAATATGTCCATGACCCTAAGATTACATTAAAATAAAGATATCAAGAATCAAAGGAATATCTTCAAATACTCTTAAATTGAGATTTGTATTATAATTGAATCCCAACTCTGATCCGTGATTCTTATTTTAAAATAACAAAACAATTGAATTGGAGTATCCATATTAATATAAATCAATGTGAATGGATTAGGTAATGTTATGTCCAAATTTGTAAGACAAAGGTAAATTATAATGAGACATTCTATACTCTGACGAACATGGGCTTGAGGTTTCAGCACCAACATCCATATCTGTAAAATATTCAGGATTGGATATCATTAATACAAATAAGGCCATGGACACGAACAATCAGATATTATTTTTCAAATTGACAAAGTAAAATAATATTTGTATTCACGTGAGTTCATTGTTTTCAAAATTATTTTATAAATAAAGAGATCATGTATTCTTATTTACAATCTTTTATGTTGTTGACTGTCGCTTTAAGTCATTTTTTTGTCTTCTTGCATTGTCATCAATTGTTAGACATTGTTTAACTTTTATTTTGATATTGCTAGTATAGCTTTTCTAATGTAGAAGATTGTAAATAAGGATAATGTATTCTTCACATATAAACTAATTAACGTATACATTTGACCAACATGTGTAAAGTAATGCCATTGTTACAGCAAGCACATATTCACGTCTCTGTGCAATTATATCGTTCGTGATCATTGCACAATTATTAAATATTTAATTGTGCATCTGTGATTCTGAATTGATTTGGATATAGTAGTGTGATGAGTATAATTTCTAAAGATTTCAAATATATTTGCAATTGGGTGTATTACGATATTCCAATAGAATATTTTTAAAGATTGAATGACACCAATAAATATTTATAACTTTTGTATGATTTGATATTCAATGTATGAAATGGCGGATGATACTGATGCACAATTCCATTTTACCTCTGTGATGCATATTCTGGAGAGCGCAAAAAACATGATTCCTATTTCATGTGTGAAGAATCCAAAATATCTAAACATCATATGTAATGTGTGTTGTGAGATCTATATAGGTTGAATATATGACTATATACACATTGCTTAAATACATACTCAAATATTAATATATTATATGAAGTCTGATATTTACCTTGTTCAGCCTTGTTCTTCTCCCAGGTCACGGATTGGAGAAGCTGCTGAACTGGGCTCCAGCTCTTGAGTGTCAGAGCCAGTAGCTGGGGATTGAGAAGAAGTTGAGGAGTGTGCGGTTGCAAATCTGCGGGGGAAACAGAGATTGAGGAGGGTGCATAAAGTCTCCTCATGAGCTTACAGGAAAAGTTTCCGTGGGGGTGGATCCTGCTTTCCATCCATCTGACAGGCTTTTACCCACTCCTTAATGAGGCAGACTTTATTGCGAAGCCGCAACCTCATATCCCCGAATCACTGCATGATTTGGCCTGGGGTCCTCTGGATGTTACACACCAATTTAACATCTTGGGTGATAGACACCCAGAGGGCCCTCCTAATATTAGTCTTTGTTGACCTCTTCTTATTCCCAAACAGCTGCGGATAAAACTCCCTGACCTTGTCAACCAGTGCAGCACTTTCCGCCCTTGTGAACCTGGGAGACGTCATGCCTGCCGAGTTGTATATATATATATATATATATATATATATATATATATATATATATATATATATATATATATATATATATATAATATTATAAAAATATTAATATACCAGCAGATATTAATTAGAGAACTTACAAAAAAGGCAACGTGTAATGGACTTATATGGAGAAGTAAAAATAAGTTATACCATGGGACATGGTATCTGTACATCTGATTGGATAAAATAATGTAATTTTGTAAGCATGTCTGTGAGGCCACACTGAGTCAAGTTATTTTTGTATGATGAACTCTGATTGGCCATTCCTTAATGTTTCATGGATTCATATTTTTGTAACTTCCATACACATACCTCCTGGGGGTGCTGTTACTACATTTGGCATGTAGACTTATTTGTAATTTATGAGACTGTTATGCGTATATGTGTGTCACATGTATAATAAACGTAATCTGTTAAATCTAAATATATTGTTTACATTTGAACTCAATTTTATTTTTAACTCATGATAGTAAATATAATCCAGTCACATTAGTAAATGTTTTACACATTTCAATGTTTAATATTGATCAGTTTATTTAATAAAAAAATGTAATATAAAAAGTATACATTGTATGTATTTATTGTTTATTAAAGAAATATCGTGACTCATTGTGAAGTATTGACATTGCTCTATTGAATGTTTTTAGAATCCCAACAATGCACATCGATTGTGTGCTAGTGCGTAAAATTAAAATAGAATTTTTAAAGATGCAAATCTCCTGTTGCAAGATACGTTTACCACGTTATATTTACAAAATTTAGAAATGCGTAATTATTATTTATAATGGACGGAACTTGGATTAAAATGTTTTATATATATTTTTTTTAAATCAACGTTTGACCATTATTATTTAAATAAAATTGAGCAAAATAGAACGTTAAAACAATAAAACAATGAAATCAAAATAAATTCACAATAGCAGCACAATAGGAAGTGATTAAAAGCGATTTGATAAGAATAATTTGATAAAAATATAATTTGTTAAAAATATAATATGACTGTGAGGGTAATAATTGATATAATAAACACAATTGATGTTTTTTAGTCCACAGTACCTCTTGTTAGTTCACACGTTAGGAGTGTTCAGAAAAAAGGAAGATGTCCCTTTAAATTTCAGATTTCAAATTCCAATGCAACTTTTGTTTCCAAACACAAGTCTTTTCTTGGGCAGCTCAATTCAAACCAGGTAGATCCAAACCTCAGTTGCAGGGAAAACAATATGTAAAAAGAAAAAAAAGAGAGCGCACAAAAGACTCAAGTGTAAATTTTATTAGGGTATATTGCACACACTTTATATTGCACTTACTAGAAAAACAGTAAAAAACAGCATTCAGGATAAAACCCTCTTTCCTCTGCGTTAGTACTGCTCCACACTGCAGCCTAGGAAGTCAGTTTCTCCAGGTGTTTTTGGTCAAAACAGCGTCTAAACATGGTTTTCCAGATGTCCTGGCTGTCTGCTTATTTGCCGGGTGGAAGGAGCAGTTTAAGCTTTGGTTGGAGCGTCGGACCTGTCAGCTGGTACCTGACGCGTTTCACCCAGTCAGCGGCTGGGCTTTCTCAAATTTATATAACGGATACTCTTTTCTTTGCCGCCCTCGTATTTTTTTTTTTTTTAATTATTTTTATTAAAGGTTTTGCAAAAATATAACATAACAATCGGGGACTCGCAGGACCCCTTTTTTCAGTACTGGAAATAAACAGATTGGTGGGTCATAGAACCCAACACAGAAAGTTCCGCATATTTGAAAAGCAAAAAAATAAATAAATAAATAAGAACACAGCAGGGCACTTTAGTTGGTATGTTCTGAGTGTAGAAAAACAAGATGAGGGGAGGGGGAGGGGGGGGGGGAGGGGTTCATATATGTGGAAGAAGGGGGGGGGACTGTACTATCGTCAATGTTTCTAGTCGTTTGTGCACTAAGCTCATTAGCTAGAGTAGTCAGGATGTTAGCTGTCAGGTTAGGCGTCAGTCGTCAGAGCCTGTGGGTGCTACAAAGTGTCATGGTCGTTCTTCCAGTCGGCCCAGGCCATCTCAAATAGGTCAGACTTATTGAGGTCAAAGTAAATTGGCTTTTCCATGATGTATAGGTAGGCCATTGTATGGGTAATATCCTGCCAGCTAGGAGGGACAACCCTTTTCCAAGCTTTAGCTATGTTGGTCTTGATTGAGGCCAGGAGATAAACACTAAAAAGACTCTGGTGTCTAGGTAAACTGTGTAAATTCAAGTGAAGGAGGGCGAGCGCCGGAACAGCAGAAACTCTAATGCCATAGTTTAAGAGGATACGTATTCCTCTTTCCCATAGTGGTTTAATGACGAGGCATTCCCACCACATGTGTAGCAAGCTAACGCGTTGACCGCAGCCTCTCCAACACAGCGGGGACAATTCAGGAAACATCCTAGACAGTCTTGTGGGGACAAAGTACCAGTGAGAGAGTACCTTGTAAAATGTTTCGAATATTGTTACACAATGAAGAGTCTTTTTGGTTAACTGGATGGCCCGTTGCCACGTTTCACTGGTCGTGTCAGTGCCTAGGAGAGTATCCCATCTCAAGAGATGAGGAGCCACAGTCGGTGGTGAGGCGCCATCTAAGAGGACGTAATGCCTTGACAAAGGTCGGATAAGCTTGCGCCCGCCTTGCCAGACAGACTCCCATGGAGTAAGGGGACGGGAAGCATGTGGAAAAAAATTCCAACTTCTTAGGAAACTCTGAATCCTGCAAAGTTCAAAGCTGAGAAACTGAGGAACAGTTGACTGCTCATTTAGTTGTAGTAATGTTATGAACTCGTCTGGTTTCGTGGTGGACCAGAAATCTGAAACTTTAATGACTCCTAATCGAGCCCACGTGTTCGGGTGGGTATAAGGTAAGTTCGCAAGTAGGCCAGCTACTGAAGTAATGGGAGAGGGATGAGGAGCAATAAGTTGACGGTGTCTAAGTTTATCCCAAACTGATAGACACTCCAGAATGACCAGATTGTTTATACTCAGCATTCTGCGACTGTGGTGTGGGATCCAAATAACATCCCGGAGAAGAACGTTGGGCGGCAATGATGCCTGCTCGAGTTCTCTTCACCTGTCCTGGGCCTGGATTACTCCCCATTGGGAGATATGTGTCAGCATGGCTCCCTCATAACATTTCACCACCGACGGGGATGAGAGCCCACCTAAGGGAACGGGGAGTTGCAAGGTCTTGTGAGCGATTCAGGGGGCCTTGCATTGCCAAACGAACTTCGTAAACTCACTCTGAAATTGGAGAAGGCGGATCATTGGGACTCTGATCGGCAAGCAGCGAAATAAGTATGTTAACTTAGGAAGGAAAGACATTTTGAGTGATGTAATTCTTCCTATCCACGATATGGATTTATGATCCCACGTGTTTTTTAACCGTCGTAGTTCTGCTAAAAGGGGAGAGTAATTGTCTTTTATCATTTGTTGGGCACTAGGAGACAATTTAACTCCCAAGTGGGTTATCCGTTCTTTCAACCACTTGAAGTGGTATATGTCTTGCAGAGCACGGATGTAGGATTGTGGATATCCCCACCAGTAAACTTCTGTTTTATTTGTGTTGAGTTTATAATAGGAAAGATCACCGAACACCCTCAGAATCTACAACAGTCGAGGGATAGCTTTGGCGGGATCTGTGGTGAAAACGGTAACGTCATCTGCAAACAGTGCAATTTTATGTAACGTGCCCGAGAGTCTAACTCCTGGCAGAGACGCATCCGACTGAATTTTCGTAGCGAGAAGTTCAATTGCCAAAGCGAACAACAGGGGTGAAAGGGGACACCCCTGTCTAGTGCCATTCAAAATATTAAACGGTGAGGTTTGGAATCCCAGACCTCTGACAAATGCCGTTGGAGCAGAATACAGGGCTTTGATTGCCACGCAAATTTCAGGGGGGAATTGGAAGGCTTGGAGCGTTTCCCACAGGTAATCCCATCGAACTCGGTCAAAAGCCTTCTCAGGATCTAAGGAGACGACTGAGAAGGGTTTTTTCATCCTGGTTGACTCACTCATGATGTTAATGAGACGCCTGGTGTTGTCTGGGCCCTCCCTATTGTAAATGAACCCAACTTGATCAGGATGAATTAGGTCTGGCAACATCTTGCCAATACGAATGGCCCAGATCTTGGAATAGATCTTTATATTGATGTTAATCAGGGAGATCGGTCTGTAGTTTAAACAGAGAGAGGGATCTTTGTCCGGTTTGGATATGGTAATGATGGCGGCTTGAAGAAATTCCTCTTTAAATGACCCGGTGCTACTCGCCAAGCAAAAAAACCTGAGCAAGTACGGGGCCAGTTTGTGAATATATTGCTTATAGAACTGAGCAGAAAACCCATCTGGCCCAGGAGCCTTAAATGGTTTCATGCGCTTAATGGTGTGCTTGATTTCAGACAGGGAAAATGGCTGTGTAAGCGCGGACTGCTGCTCTGGTGTGAGCCCAGGCAGATTTAAGGTAGAGAGGTACCGTTTAACCGTATCTATAGAGGACGGATGTACGTCTGCCTCATTACCAATGTTATAGAGTTTAGAATAGAAGTCTGCGAAGCTCTCGCCTATCGAAGATGGTTTCTTGTGTAACTTATTTTCATGCAGGATCTGGGATATGCGGCTAGCATTATATTTGTTTCTCAGTTTATTGGCTAGAAGTGTATCAGCCTTATTTCCTGTATGGTAAAACAATTGTTTTAGCTTGGAAAGGGCAGTTTGTGTCCGCTTCAACTCCAACTGGTTATTATGATCCCTCACATCTCTAATCTGTTCTGTCAAGGCCGTCGAAATAGAGGTTCTGTTGCTCAGTTCTAGTTGTCTGAGTCTAGTATGTGCCTGCGCAAGCGTTAAGCCAGCCAATTTTCTAATGTGACCTTGTTTACGGATTATGAGTCCCCTGGCCATTGCCTTGATGGCACCCAACAAGGTGTCGTCTTGAGTCTGTCCGTTATCATTTTGTCTAAGTAGTTCAGTCAAGTCTCATCTCAATTCTTCCCTAAAGGCTATGTCTGTGAGGATGTGTCGCGGAAGTCTCCAGCCTGTCTGAGGAAGAGGCTTATCCATGGGGAGGAAGTCGGTTAAAAGTAAGTCATGGTCTGACCAGGAGCTTACGGCTATCTCTGACCGTGTAACAGAGTCCAAGGTCTCTGCTTGGCAGAACATATGGTCCAATCTGGAATAGGTCTTATGGGGGTGTGAGTAGTGAGTGTAGTCCCTGTCACGGGTGTGTAAAGACCTCCAAATGTCAAAATAACCGTAGAGAGAAATCACATTCTGGAATTTAGCAGAAATACTGCTTGTTTGGGGGTTGATATTATCTGGAATTGTGGTTTTGCGGTCCAGGGAGGGGTCCCAGGTCATGTTGAAGTCACCTGCTAAGATAACTCGACCTTGTCTATACTGGTCTACTAGTTGCAAAATTTTACGGAGGCATGCAGGCTGGTGGGAATTAGGGAGGTAAATGGAAACCAATGTGTGTAGTACATGATTCAGTTTGCAAACTAAAATGGTATACCTGGCTTGCGGGTCCCTAAAAGTTTGGATGGGTTTGTACGCTACTCTGCAATGTAGGAGTATGGCCGTGCCCCTGGCCTTCTTAGTGAAAGGGGAGTGGTCAGGTATCCAATAGGAGCGGGAATAGAATCGTTGTGGGGAGTCTAATTTCCAGTGAGTTTCTTGTATGAAGACAACATCAGGACTGTAGAATTGGAGTTCCCTAGCCAAGAGGCTTTGTTTATGGGGGGAGTTGAGGCCTCTTGCATTGTGAGTGAGAAATCTAAGATGGTTTGCCATTGTTTTTAGAGTGGGAGGAGAGGGGGGGAAGGAATATTGGGGGTGAGGGTATGAAGGAGACTCAGGATAAGTCTTATGTCAGTACGCGCTGATTTTATGAGGTGGAAATAGTCCACCTAGATGGAACCCTGGTGTGGGCTACCTATTTGGGGGGGGGGGAGCTATATAAGGAAGGGCCGGTGTGTCCGGCCTCACTCCGTCTAAAATTAAGTTAAATCTCGCTTGTGATTATAGTGTGAGGGCATCAAGTCAGTTGTGTGAAGTTGAGGGATTGTGAAACTTATGTGTGTCTATAGTGTAACAACAACCCCTAAAAAGTGCCCTGAACAATAACTTGTAAATATAAACAGAAACAATAAAACATTAGACAACAAATATTGTAACATCAACAGTTTTGGTAACAATATCGACCATATCTCCCCAGCGGGATATAAATGCTCAACCTGTGCAAGGGTGACCCGTTCTGTCATTTTAGTGCAGCATGACCTATAATTTAAAGATTAACAACAACAAAGAAAATGTCTGTAAATAACAACCACAACCTATTTTTAACTATTTATGACAAGAGGTAGGGTCATATTTATAATTAGGCCTAGTCAGACCCAACCCCTGTTAGGGATCCCCTTTTTAGCAATGCTGGAAAGAAAAGGAATTAAAACAGATGGTCGGACAAAAATCAGCAAAGTCTCTCATCTTTGCCAGAAAGTCAAGGTGGGACTGCTGGAGACCCCTGGGGCTCCCGTGCTGTTTGGGTTTTCTGCCTTTTAGGCCGCTGATCTTCAGGTGGCCAGTCAGGTGCAGTGGCTCTCAATTTCACCTTGGCTGGAGTTGGTTCAGTTGTGCTGCCCTGTATTAGGCCCCATTGTGCAAGTAAGGTGGTGCCCTGGGTCAGGGATGAAACAATATGGGTTTGGTTGTCTTTAGTGACAATCAGTTTGGCGGGGTAACCCCAGCGGTATTTAAGACCTGCCTTTCTAAGCTCGGAGGTGACTGGTTGATAGAGTCTTCGGCTTTGCAGGGTGTGAGCTGATAGATCTGGTAAAAGTTGAAGATTCTGGAATTTTTCTGCAATTGGTGGTTTCCTGAAGGCAGCTTGCATTAACTTATCTTTGAAAAGGAAGCTGTGGAAGCAAACAATAACGTCTCTAGGTTTGTCTTGCGCGACTGATCTTGGACGTAAGGCTCTGTGGGCCCTTTCCATTGTGGTGGTCATACCTTCAGTGGAATCCAGTAAATTGTCAAAGAGTTCAGATAGGTAGGTGTCAGGATCCTCCTAGCTGACAGCCTAATTTTCTTTGACATTATACTGTTTCTTTAAATTTCAATTATCTTTTCCAGCCAGCCTATAAATCTCCCAGTATCCTTTACTTCATTGCTTGGTATTGGATTTTTCCTCATCTAGCTACTGAACAACACGCAGTTGTTTACTAACCTTAAGCTATTTTGATCTTTTGTCTATTTTGGTTGCTGTCAAGTTCAAGTTCATTTTCCTCACTTGCCTGCATACCTCAACCAGGCTCCGCTATTAGCACTAAGCGTAGCAACTCTCCTACGTTGTTTTTCCGGAGCTCCTTCTCAGCCAGCAGTACTAGGATTCCTCCGCGGTGACGTCACACGCCAACTTCACGGTACTCACCAGCTCCTCACTGCTTCTACCGCTCCGGATTTTTACACACAGGTCAGTCACTTGCTTTCCTGACTACCGAAGCAAACTTTGTAGTATACTCTAGCCTCACTGTTTTGATAAATTATCGCTGTACCACCAACGACTTGTGTATATAAACTAGTGACATTCCATTCTCTCTAGTCTGCCTTATGAAAAGTTGTTACTCGCAATACCGGTTTATAATTCATTTACTGCCATTATATTTTTTCCTTATTTTTTTCTTGCATATTAAGTTTCTCATATTGGTTGGCGGAATAGTTCCCTGCTGCACATCTTTCACACTGTGATACAAGATGCAGGAATAGAGTTCTATTTTCCAGTATTCCAATTACAATAAAGGCTATTTGTTAATGGGGTTTGCAAATCACCTCTTAGGTGATTTATTTGCTCATCCCACACATCCTAGCTACAAACCTTAAACTATAAAAATCTCAGCAGCTGAGATTCATATTATTTTTAACACTTATTTCTTTAGTGTTCTAGTTCGCCTGACAGAATACCAAGCCTTTAACAAAATGAATCCAGCTGAGATGACTACACTTCTACAGACTCTAACTCAAAGAGTAGATTCCTTGACTGAAGGGTTAAATACACTTAGAGCTGAAAACACTGCACTCAAAGCTTACATTAAGGATTATATTGAGACAAAATTACATACTCCTGAACCACAAGTCAGTTTACCTGAAAAATTCTATGGTGATAGGGCACACTATAGGGACTTTAAGAATGCATGCTTACTTTTATTTACACTGAAAACCCAATCTTACCCCACTGACAGGATCAGAGTCTTAACAACCATATCTTTCCTAAGGGGGGAACCACGTAGTTGGGCAAACAGTTTTTTTGAATCTAATGACACCATATTAGACTCTTTGGAGAATTTTTTCTCTGCAATGGGACAATTATACGAAGACCCATTTAAGCAACAAACTGCAGAAACTGCCCTTAGGGCACTTAAACAAAAAAAAAAGAATGGTGGAAGATTACATAGCAGATTTTAAGAGGTGGACAAAAGACTCTGAGTGGAACAACTTATCTTTAAGGAATCAGTTCCGCCTGGGTCTTTCAGACGCGGTTAAGGATGAATTGTCCCGAACTGATATGCCCCCCACTCTAGAGGGTTTGATAAATCTAAGTATCACAATAGATAGACGCTTACGAGAAAGACAACATGAACGATCATATCCTGATTCTTACACAAAGAAAACCACTAGTGTTACACCCTCTATCTCCTCTGCAAAGTCCCACTCTGAGCCAATGGATATTGGGTTCCTAAAAGCCCCTTTAACCGCACAAGAAAAGACTAGAAGGAGAGAAAATAATCTCTGTCTCTACTGTGCGTCAGATGAGCATACAGTAAAAGAATGCCCAGTTCTCCAAAAATCTAACAGGGGTAAGTCCCTATTATTTTCCTCTTGTTGCAATACATATGATAGTAGAAGTGCCTATTGTAAACTTTCACTTCTTTTCCAGTGGGATCTCCATCGTCTCCACGTCCCCGCAATTATTGACTCAGGAGCTACTGCCTGCTATATTGATAAAGAATATACACTTAAGAATAAAATTCCACTTATGCAGAAAAAGTCTCCTGTTTTATTAAGAGGAATTGATGGTAACCCTATCTCATCAGGTCCAGTAGCTTATCAAACTATTCCTCTCTTAGTTAGTTCCACAGATCATCATAGAGAATACCTTACATTTGATGTTATCTCCTCCCCTGTCTCTCCGGTTATACTTGGTTTAAATTGGTTAACCTTACATAATCCCACTATCTCCTGGGACACTCTCTCTGTAACCTTTGATTCAAAATTCTGTTCAACAACTTGTTTCCCTATCAGTATTATGCACACTTCCACCACTGACTTAGATTTCCAGTTACCTGATGAGTATAAGGATTTCGCTGATGTTTTCTCCAAAACTGAATCTGAAACTCTTCCACCTCACAGGAAATACGACTGCCCCATAGAGCTAGTCCCTGGAGCTCAGATTCCTTATGGCCACATTTTCCCTCTATCTAAACCTGAACTTACACACCTTAAAACTTATTTAGAGGATAATTTAAGGAAAGGTTACATACGGCCCTCTACCTCACCAGCTGGTGCCGGTATGTTTTTTGTAAAAAATAAAGACGGCAGTTTACGTCCCATAGTTGACTACCGACAGCTTAATAAGGTGACAGTAAAAAATCGCTACCCCTTACCTCTTATCCCAGAATTAATAGAGAGATTGGAAGGGGCTAAATTTTTTACAAAATTAGATCTAAGGGGAGCGTACAATCTCATCCGAGTAAGAAGTGGTGACGAGTGGCTGACGGCTTTTCGTACTCGCTACGGCCTGTACGAATATACCGTGATGCCGTTCGGGCTATGTAACGCCCCGGCCACTTTCCAACACCTAATAAATGACTTATTCAGAGATTTCCTTGACGTTTTCTTAGTCATTTATTTGGATGACATTCTGATTTACTCAAAAACCTTAACTCAGCACATTTCACATGTCAGACAGGTACTTTCTAGATTAAGAACTAACTACCTATACGCAAAACCTGAGAAATGCATATTTAATTCTAATAAAATAACCTTCTTAGGTTACGAAATAAGTCCTATGGGTATACGTATGGAGGAAGGTAAAATTCAGGCAATTATTGATTGGCCTGTCCCCAAATGCAGAAAAGAGGTTCAGAGTTTCCTCGGTTTCGCGAACTTTTATCGCAAATTTATTAAAAACTTCTCTAACATTGTTAAACCCTTAACAAATCTGACTAAACAAAATGTACCTTTCCAATGGGATCAGCTTACTCAAAAGGTTTTTGAAGATCTAAAAAACAGGTTCACAACAGCTCCTATCCTCAAATTTCCTAATCCTGAATTACCTTTTGTTCTCGAGGTAGACGCTTCTGATGTCGCCGTGGGAGCCGTGCTCTCTCAACGCCAAGGTTTAGATCAACCTCTCCATCCAGTGGCCTTCTATTCTCACGGTTTGTCCCCCCCTGAACAAAATTATCCTATTGGGGATAAAGAGCTTTTGGCCATCAAGATGGCACTTGAACACTGGCGACATCTCTTGGAGGGTACCAAGATACCAACTTTAATTTATACAGACCACCGTAAT
>NC_069502.1:4276750-4279250 GCF_027579735.1 Bombina bombina | reverse complement strand
TTATCCGGAAAATTATCCGGCCGGGCCAGCGAGGCTTTTCGGGCCATTCCAGATGAGGAAGTCGGGGATTATAATGCTGTAAATGAGGCTCTGCTCTCCAGGTATGCGGTTACACCAGAGGCATACAGGAGGCGGTTCAGAGACACTGTTAAACTAGCTGGAGATTCCTACGTTGAGTGGGCATGTAAGGTGCACCACACAGCAGCTCACTGGATAGCGGGGTGCCAAGCCGTATCTGGGGAAGAGGTACTGCAGCTATTCCTGTTGGAACATTGCTTTGACAAGTTATCAGCAGGAGTTAGAGAGTGGGTTCGGGACCGTAAACCCTCCACCCTGCATGAAGCTGCTCGCCTGGCAGATGAGTATACGGATGCCCGCAAACTGGACACTGCTACCACTAAGCCCCCTGCTAGAGTGGGGTACAGACCCCCAGTCACCCCAGCAGCTGCCAGTTACCAACCCCCGGTGCACCGCTCTACCACACGGCCTCCAGCCACAAACTATTCTCAGAGAGCCCGGTTCAACTCACGGGACTACTCACAACCTTTTCAGTGCTTTGGATGTAAGCAAATAGGGCACAAAAGACCAGAGTGTCCCCTAAACGCAGCGAACCAAACACAGTCCTGGAGAAGACCTGCCGGCGGAATTCCACGTAACCCTCAGCCTGCGGCCCACTGCGTAGAGGTGGAAGAATGCTGGGGCATCCTACATGAAGCAGACCCCATGCAAGCTGCCCACCGAAATAACCGGCAACTGGTTAAAGTGAATGGGAAGGAGGTCAGTTGTTTACGGGATACTGGTGCTACCATGACCTTGCTCAAAAAGAACTTGGTGTCTGAGAACCAGCACACCAGAGACACTGTGGCTGTGAGGGTAGCAGGGGGAGCTGTGTTCCACCTACCTGTTGCCAGGGTACATTTGGATTGGGGAGTGGGCGCTAGAGCTGTGAATGTGGGGGTCATGAAGGACTTACCAGCTGATGTTCTCCTTGGAAATAACTTGCCCCCCCTTGTTTCTGCCTACGCTCCTACGGGTCCCGCTGATGTTAACCCTGTGACTACCTGTGCCCAGATCCGTGCAGCAGAGACTGACCCACCTGCTGCTAAGCCCCAAGACAATGAGCTCAGTAAATCTCTATCCGCTATTGATACGTGGAAGTCCCGTTACAATGCGCTGATGAAGGAGAAGAGTCAAGTAGAGGATGAAATGGTCACATTAAACAATCACGTAACAGTGCTAGCGGGAGAGAAGAGGAACGCAGAGGAAAAAGCGCATTTAGAACGTGAATCTCTGCTAGACAAGCTGCACTGACAGACTGCAGAAAACACCAGCTTGAGAGTGGAACATGAAACATTAACGACAAACTTAGCGACACTGGAGGAGAAGCTGACGCTGGCTCATAGTGAGGTGCAGCAACTCAAGGGCACCCTATGTCAGTATGAAGGGATTGTGGATACCTATAAAGAGCAGGTACAAAAACCACATAAAGAAGCAGATGAGATTTTGAAGGACTGTTTAGCCCTAGTCTGGGCACTGAAGAACTTGAACCCTTATTTATACGGGCAGGAATTCTCTCTCATAACGGGAATACAGATGGATTGTCCCGGCAAACTGACATGCCTACCACCTCCTAGTCCGGTCATCCCCAGGTTGACCCGCCAAAGGGTCAAGCCGGGTCTGCCGGAGTGTTCCACAAGGGGGGAGCTATGTGACAGACCCTTCTGTCAGTACTGAAAGAGTTAACTTTGTTCAGCTTTAAAAAGCTATTTTCTAAAGACAAAGTTGCTAGCCTCAGCTATTGTGTACTGTAATTAAGTTTAGTGATAAACATTCACATTGTTTAATCACATCCAGAGAGCAGATGCCCAAATGATAAGAAAGACTAAATTGTTTATCTGCTTAAGTAATGTAATTCTATTGTATCATGTCAAAGGGCATTTTCCCTCTATCTAATGTACAATATTCTTTCAACCCCCCATCTGGGGTCAGACCTGCATAAATACTGGGCATATAGCCTTCAATAAAGTGCATTCTGTTTTAACCTTCAATGTGGAGCCTGGTCTCATGTTTGAGGGGGGAACTGGCTGGGTTGTGAGGTGCTGATCCCACACTCAGAGCATCCTTCATCTGGTATTAACCCTTGGTATCCTGTTGGTACCGTAACATGTGTTTCTGTGTCTCTCTCTCTGTGTGTGTGTGTCTCTGTGTGTGTGTGTGTCTCTGTGTGTGTGTGTGTGTGTGTGTCTCTGTGTGTGTGTGTGTGTCTCTGTGTGTGTGTGTGTGTGTCTCTGTGTGTGTGTCTTTGTGTGTGTGTGTGTGTGTGTGTCTGTGTGTGTGTGTGTCTCTCTCTCTCTCTCACTCTGTGTGTGTCTCTCTCTCTCACTCTGTGTGTGTCTCTCTGTCTCTCTCTCTCTCTCTCTCTCTCTCTCTGTCTTTTTCTCTCTGTGTGTCTCTCTGTGTGTGTGTGTGTCTGTGTGTGTGTCTCTCTCTCACTCTCTCT
>NC_069502.1:4256750-4274250 GCF_027579735.1 Bombina bombina | reverse complement strand
TCTCTCTCTGTGTGTGTTTGTGTGTCTCTGTGTGTGTGTATCTGTGTGTGTGTCTCTCTCTCTCTGTGTGTGTGTGTCTCTCTCTCTGTGTATGTGTGTGTTTATCTCTCTGTGTGTGTCTCTCTCTCTCTCTGTGTGTGTCTCTGTGTGTGTGTGTCTCTCTGTGTGTGTGTGTGTGTTTGTGTCTGTGTATGTGTGTCTCTGTGTGTGTGTGTGTGTCTCTGTGTGTGTGTGTCTCTCTGTTATGAATATTACCTTTATCTATAAAAGTATATTATGTGAAATGGTGCAATTTTAAATGACACATTTTCTATAAGTTATGAAAGGTAATAAACAAATCTGAATCCTTTTAGTTGCTATCAGTCTATTAATTATACCGACACCAGATGAATAACAAAAATTAGCTTTATTAAAGTATTTTGTTATTAATAATTAGCATTTAATAGAAACTTAAGCAATCAAAATATTACAGAGATATAAACTACAGTTCTATAATAATCACTAACGCGATAACATAACTCCAAATAGCAAGAAAAACAGAATAATACAGAGATTAAACTATAAAGATGATTAAGTCATATTTTCAAAATAACACAAACATTAGCATGATGATAGGAACCAAATATTTGATTATAAACCCTCTAAGGTAATTGCGGAGAATCAGGTAGATTAATAATTATGACAAACCGTCAGATGATAATCTATCCTAATTCCTGATTCACCCGGTGTTATTGTCAACAAATAAGACCAGGTGGTAGGAATTTTTATAAGGAAAACAAAAAGCTATAAAATAATTAATTAATTTACCTGATTAAATAGACAAAGGTATTTTACATAAATGTAAAATGTAAATCTTAATGATATTAACATTTAAAGTGACTTTCTTTCATACATCACCAAAGTAAATAAATTACCCCTTTGCAGACAGGAATCAAACTGTCAGGTCGTAGGTCTGTCCGAATAGGCTCAACTAGCCTCAGCAGTTATAATCCAATAATCTCGGACGTCTGTAGTTGATTAGCAAATTACCAACTCCATAAATTATGTGACCAGTTCCAAAAACCCAGGAAAACAACCCCCTCCCATTGGGCTAGACCCTATATATTCCATTCTCTCATCTAGGAGGAGTCATTAATTATAATATTTTAATCATTAATTAACATAAAATTAATTAGATGAAATATTATTGTTCTAACAGTAGATGGCTCTCGCATATAGGGTAAAAATATTAGAAAAATACTTATTATATTTATGTTTACCCCAACATTCCTAAACTACAATCAAGGTTATAAGCTGCACTTATTTACAGAAATAAGCGACTAGCTGGGGTCTAAGCAAGTAAACTACCTTGAATAATGGAAAACATATTGATATGAAACTTCTCAGCCAGCAAGACTGAGGAAAACAAAATTCAATGTAATAATAGCTGAGCCCTGCTTAAGCTTAAAACAAGAAAACAACATGGAGTCTGTTCTGTCATGAAAAATTAATGACATATTCCCCCTCATCTAGACAATCTTACCCCTCCTAGGATGGATGAGATTAATCTAGATCACTGTCTTATATGGGTGATTATTATGGTCAACCATCCGAAGACTAAGAGGAGGAGGGTATCTTCCCCTCTTGAAATTCTTATACCATAGAATTGTTAATCCACAATTCCAAATTACAATAAATATATCAAAAATTGATATAATTGCACCTATCTTCTGGTTCCAAATGTTAAAAGGAGACATCCAGCCACTAAATGTAGGATACATGAAATCAGAAATAGTTAAGTCATCCTTGCGGATGTTCATCTTTACAGTATGATTAGGTTTATTATTAAGGAGATACATTAACTCAGCATCTATAGGAATCTCACAACCTTTGAAGGCATCTACCACTTCTACTTCACCATCTAATACTGAAGATTCAATATAAAAAAGAGTAATATCACCAATGGTAACAAGGTGATCTTTAGGTACCTGTATGAGCATCACATTATAGGGTATTGGTATTGTATAAACCCCACCATGAATGATGTAAGTAACAGTCATATTCTTCAGATTTGTACTCACTAACCACTTATCTTTTACCAACACAGCTCTAGTTTGAGCCAAGTCATTAGTCTTAGTCATAGTCACTTCACATTGTTCCTGAACCTGTGACATAAACCTGACACCACATAGTGCCTTTGAAGTATCATTTAAGAAAGGTTTACCAGGGCATAAATAATTATGATCCTTAAACCTAACACAAGTTTCAAGTTTGGTAACCAAATATGGACTAGATGTACGGGATTGATATGCCACCACACTTGGGGTTTGGATTTGTACATGTATATTATTTTTCCAAGTACCCACATTATGTACAACTTTCAATTGATAAATATCATTAAATGACATATATGGCACCTTTATTAGAAAACAAAGTTCCATGTTTTGGGGATCAATGTAGAGTGGCAAAGCAGAACCAGCATCAAAAGCAATGTTTATTTGCATTTCATCAACATCCTTTCCATAAGCTCTTAAGAGCATTCTTTTTATAATGTCCTTGTTGACAAAATATAACTCTCAATTCCACTTTGAATCTCTCGTAACCAATTTCCTGTAAAATACACCACTGGGTCCAAAAAACTTAACAGTTCATTCTGAATTAGTTCATGTTTATATTGGACCTTTATCGCTCGGATGGAAAGACCTGAATGCAAATTAGTGGTCACAACAGTATCATTAACGATCTCCATCATATCTGACAAACTCTCCTTTTGTTTCTTTAAAACCTCCATCATGGTTGCCATCTGTTCATGAAAAATTGACATTTCATGATTCAAATTACTGATGGAAATTGAATTAGACACAGCTGCGGCAGTAACAGCTGAAAAACCGATGACAGATGTTGCAACTAGTCCAGCAATAACTCCAGGTGAACGTTTGGTATGTGATTGAACATTGTAAGATCCACCAGGAAAAGACTTCTGCAACTGCCCCAACATTTCCTTAGTAGTAGACTGGATCCTTTTAACATGTTCTTGATACCAAGATTTAATTTCTGGTGATTCAACCTTGGAAACATCAAAATATTTTGCAATAGTAACCTCAGGATCCAGACTGATGAATATCTTTTGGGAGAAAACTTTCCGGTTGGTAATCAGGAAACCGGGGGATTCCTCAAGCATGATCCCAGAAGATGGACCAGGTTCTATCACAGGTTGTACATGAATCTCAACCAAGACACCCTGGAACAGGAACAGGATGGTCCAGATGACTCCCAACATCCTGGATCTCATCAATCCAAACCCAACTGGAAGGTGATATTTATCTGTAATGAGGGGGGGAGAAACATATTCAGTACAAAATATACACCTTTATCCTAAAGAAACCCTTTTAATAATCATAGTGATTATTCTTCTATAAATGGATTATTCTCCCCCTCTAGTTTTAACTTTGACCTAGGGGGACAAGTACGCAATTGGTTAATGTGCACCCACTTTTCTATTGACTTCCCACTTGTGGGAATCAAAATCTTGTATGCCACAGGTGAAAGTCTGTCAATAATGACATACTGCCCTTTCCATTATGGGAGAAACTTCTTCTCTCTAACTTGATTTCTAAGAAAATTGTAAAGATAAACTTTATCATTTACCTCATATTCTTTCTTTGTGGTTTTCATGCCATAATATGTTTTAGCACATATTGCGGCTTTCTCAAGATTTTTCTGAGCAAAAGCAAATGCTTGTTGCAAATGCTTTCTTAAATTCTCAACATATTGATAGGTTGTTGTTGCATTGATCAAACTCTGATCCTGAGTGCGATACAACAAATGCTGTGGAAGTACCATCCTTCTACCTGTCATTAGTTCAAAAGGAGACATTTTTGTCGCAGTACTAAGAGTGGATCTAATAGCCATCAACACCAAAGGCAACTTAATATCCCAATCTTTCCCTGATTCCTTCACAAACTTTTTGAGAATATTTACAACTGACTGATTATACCGTTCAACTCCACCACTTGAGGCAGCACGGTAGGAAATATGTAATTTCCTTTTCACACCCAGAATAGACCACATTCTTCTCATCACTTCACTTGTGAAATGAGTACCTCTATCAGACTCAATCCTCTGAGGAAGTCCAAACCTAGAGAAAACATGATTTATTAATAAAGCAGCAGCTGTTTCAGACCTACAATTAGGGGATGGAAGACACTCCACCCATTTGGTAAACATACATGTAACGGTTAACATGTATTGATTGCCCCGTGATGTCTTTGTAAGTGGTCCTACAAAGTCAATTTATAGATCAGACCATGGGAGAGACATACCTCTTTTTTGTAAAGGTGCCCTGTGGGTTGGAGAATTTGGTTTAAACTGTGGACAAACCAAACACCCCTGACAATAAGTCTGAACATCTTTCAGCATACGTGGCCAATATGCATAATCACGCAATACTTCATAAGTAATTCTCTCCCCACGATGACCTGATGTTGGTGCATCATGGGCATGCTGCAGCATAAGACCTCTAAAAGAAGTAGGAACAACCCACTGTATAGATCCATTATTAGTTGTCCGAACTAACAAACCATCTTTAAGACTAAATTTAGACTTATACTTAAATAAGATCCAAAGGTCCTCATTTTCAGTGCAATCTTTCTCCTGGATTGGATACACTATAGGATTCTCCTTAAAAAGGTAAAATTTACCCACAACAGGATCCTCTTTCTGACTGGTAATCAAATCCTCGTTAGGTGCATCCTGACTCCATTGCACTACAGATAGTTCTTGATCCTTCTTTATTTGCTGACGTGTTACTACTGCAATTTGACATGCACCAAGAAGGTGTTCAATGTCAAACATTTCCCCCTCTAGGGCACCTTGTTTAGCCATTGTATCAGCTAAATCATTTCCTTCCTTGTCAATACCATGCATCTTTGAATGAAACTTTGTTTTCTTCCAAAAGACAATCAAGTCATTAGAGATAACAATATCATCAATTGCAAGTATCATCTTTCCATGTTTAACTGGCTTGTTACGGGCTCTCATCATCCGATTATGCTTCCACACAGGAAGGTATTCAACAAAACTGTTACGGACATAATCTGAATCTGTAATGATAACAAATTCTTTAAATCCCTGATTTACTGCCATCTGAATGGCCTTATACACAGCTCTTAATTCAGCCATTTGGCTACTTTTTGGGCCCAAACAATAACCAACAGGTTGTATGTGACATCACTACCCCACATAATACCTGCTCCAGCTACAAGTTTCTTTTCACCATTTTCAGTGGTATGAAAAGCACAACCATCAACATATACCTTAGGTAGTGGTTGACAATACATTTCCTCATAAACCTTATGTCGTGAGAATATGTAATCATCCATATAATTATCCTCACAAATTTCCTCCTTTATATCCTGTTCAGAGCAATCATGAAGTTCAGCTAGTCCTTGTGCAACATAATTTTTCTTATTCTGTGCATAATGAACCTCCAAAGGCCAACCCTGCAAAGACAAGGTCCAGGATGTAATGCGACTGTTAGATAGATTCCCTGCCTTTATTTTATTACTCTGTAAATACTGTAAAGACTGATGAGCAGTTTCCACAATAATTTTTTCTCCTTGGATATAACTCCGAAAATATTGTAAGGCCCAAACTGTTGCAAACAATGCTTTTTCACAATCATTAAATTTGATCTCCACTGGAGATAAGGCCTTGCTTGCATATGCAATGATCTTATTCTGTTTATCATGTTGCTGATAAAGAACTGTACTCAAGGTAAGATCTGTATATCCTGTCTCCAAGTAAAATGGATCTCCCATTACTGGACAGGCTAAACAAGGGGCTTGAGTAAGTCTTAGCTTATACTTTTCAACTGCCTGGTCTTGTTCTACTGTCCAAGTCCAAGGCTCCCCTTTCTTTAATAGCCTAATCAAAGGTTTAGTAATTTCAGCATAGTTGTCAATAAATTTCCTAGAGTAATTTGTTATACCTAGGAAGGATCTTAGGTCTTTAATACTTGTTGGACTCTTTGTTTTCAATAAAGCTTCAACTTTCTTTTTCTGGGGATTCAAACCATCAGCATTTATTTCATGACCAAGGAAATTCACCTTAGTTCTACACCATTGAGCTTTTTGAATTGAGAGTTTTACACCTGCTCTTTTCAATTGATTAAGTACATGCCTGACTTCTTCCAAGTGTTCATCAAAAGTAGAGCTTTTGATTAATATATCATCCACATAGCATAATGTCCCCCTTTCAGCAGCATCAGGCATAGCCTTATGCATAAAAATACCAAACTCCTGTCCCGAATTAATATATCCAAAAGGCATCCTGACTCAGGTAAACTGTTCTCCACCAAATGAAAATGCAAGTTTAGGTTGGTCCTCCTCACACACCTTGACAGTCCAATAACCTTGCGCACAGTCTAAGGTCGTAAAAATTTTAGAACCTTGTATCTGTGCAAGACATTGATCTATGTATGGGACTGGCCACCCTGACATAGGCACACGCTTATTAAGCTGCCTCAAGTCAGCACACAACCTCCATTGCCCATTTGGTTTCAACACTCCCAAAATAGGAGTATTAAAGGGACTATGTATTGGTTTAATAATACCTCTCGATTCCAAGTTCTTAATAATATCTGCTAAAGATTCATAGGAGGCCAATGGCAAACGATATTGTCTCACATATACTGGAGGTGCTTTAGGATCAGTTGGAACTCTAAGAGTATGTAGATCTGTTGAACCACAGTCATAAGAATCTTTGGCAAATAACTCCTGAAATTCCATTAAGATTTCTCTTAATTGTTGGCATTCCCTTTCATTAGAACACCCATCTGCCAAAGAAATCTGTTCCTCCACCATTTCATTAAATCCAGGAAAAATTTCAGGTTTACCTATCTCATATGTCTCTTTGAGCTGTATGGATAGGTCCTTTGTAATCATATTTAACCTCTTCTTCTCTTCCTTTGCATACCCTTCTGATTCATCATCAGAGAGCTTTTGATCAAAGATAATCTCAGATTCCGTAATCTTACATATACCTTCCTTTTCCTTGAAAGGGTATACAGATTGCACTGTGAACAATCCATCAGGTTGGGAATGGAAACATTGCTCCACTATCTGCTCTTCTGTTAAATATCCATCAGGGATAAGACCTATAACAGAATTAGTGGGATCAGAGGTAAAATACTCAGAATCTATTGCAAACCCCACTATAGTACTCCTCTTCAAACATATACTATGGGGCATCACATTATTTACCAAAATGGTAAATGGCATCTGGTGAATATTGACCAATGGCATATGAGTAACAGTTATGCCCAATTGATAGATCTTCTGACATATATGTTACAAACTGCTATTTGTAACTGGCCCTTTAAATGGAAAATTGCCCTGCTTCCCTGGATTGTGGAGAAGCCTATTTGCCAGCCTCCTTCCTCATGACTATGGCCCCTGGAAGATTGTGCCCCTGAAAACGTATTAACTTTTATTGGGTGTGTCTGGCCCTTTAAGAACCGTCTGGGGACATATTGTGACTTTGGTGAACAATGCCCCTTTAAGACTGTCCCCAGACCTGTAAAATAACTTGTCCCTGGCTTTCTCCCACTTGGTTCAGTAAATAGGGCTTACTGAACCAAGTACCACACAGGGGTCAGACCGTGTCTGCCAGAGTGTTCCACAGAAAGGGAGCACTGTTACAGAAGCATTAGTTTTCATTGTGTACCATTAAGTGCTATGTGACAGACCCTTCAGTCAGAACTGAAAGAGTTAACTTTGTTCAGCTTTAAGAAGCTATTTTCTAAATACAAGTTTGCTGGCATCAGCTCTAATTAAGTTTAGTGATAAACATTCCTATTGTCTAATCACCTCCAGAGTCAGACTGCTAGTTGATAAGATGGACTGCATTGTTTTCTTGTGTGTAACTTGTTATCTGCTGAAGTTATGAAATTCTATTGTGGCCTGTCAAAGGGTGTTGTCTCTCTATCTAAATGTACCAAATGTGTGATGGGGGATTTTATGCTTCCCCCCCTGGGAGTGTCCTGTGTGCATTTAACCTCAATAAAAAGCAGGCTGGGTGTTCCAGCACCTCAGACCTTTTCTAACCCTCTAACTTGCAGCCTTGACTCATGTTTGAAGGGGACAGCTATAATCACTACAGGGATTGCTATGCTCTTCATACTCCCTTAGCTACTGAGCTCTTGTAAGAGCTCTTGTTCCTGATCCTGCTTTGCTCTACAGAAGGAAGAGGTTCACCTACTGGAGCCTGGTCGTAGGTCCAGGGCGCAGAGCAGACGGCGAGATACCAGCCCAGAAGCGGTGGTTCGTAGAGTCTGCATTACTTATGGTGGCTACGCAGTAGTTATGGTGTCTACGGTGCTGATGATCCTTTGGTGAGCGCTAGGAGCATCCTTTTCTATGGTCCAACTTCCAGCCAGCCTGGAGGCAACCGTAACATTTGGCGGCAGCGGTGGGATGGCGTCCTAGCGCAAGGAGCAGCACCCCAACAGCACTGGTATCGTATGAGAGTTATTGAGGGCAACGCTAGCCACTGCGCAGCGTCCCTACCTACAGCAGCATGGAGCTGACAAGACACTGGTCAGAACCCTGTGAAGAGCACCTCAACCTGATCCGTCACTATGAGGGCGCTGATTTCGTTCCAGAGGTAAAGAGGCGGCTAGTCCGATATGGTCCAGACCCTGCACAGGAGGTAGTCAGTCGAATCATCCGGGAATTGGATACTGAGAACGAAGCGGAACGAGCCTTTGAGCGACAACTGTGGAGTTTGGGGGTATGGACACCTGGTCTCCAGCGAGAAAGTGAGTTACAGGGAGCGGAGAGCAACGACCTCCCTCCCCAGTGGCAGCCTGAGTTACAGGGAGAGGAGAGCAGCGACCTCCCTCCCCAGCGGCAGTATACCATGCAGAGGGAAGAGACAACCGGTCTCCTTCCCCAACCCCAACCAGAGATACCCGAGGCAGCAGGCCTCATAGACTGGTCCTGGGAGGACCCCCAGCAGGCAGGTGGATATGGGACCGCAGTCTCTCTACCGGCCCTACAGGGATGCTGGGCAGGCGGCCCAGATCCCCAGCGACAGACCCAGCTACAGGGAGGGGAGAGCATCGACCCCCCTCCCCAGCCGGAGTGTGCCTTCCAGGGAGAGGAGACAACCGGTCTCTCTCCCCAGCCGCAGTATGTTCCACAGGGAGCGGAGAGCATCGACCTCCCTTCCCAACGGCCGCCGGAGTATCAGGAGGAGGAGGTAAGCCAATCTCCCCCTCCCCAGCTAACTCCTAACTTGGGCCCAGGGTTAACAGTGGAGATGTTAACCCCCACTGACCCCCACGTTCCCTTTGCCACCGGGCAGGACTATGCCCCAATTCCCCCAGCAGAAGAGCTGGCATCAGGACAGAGCGCTGCTGGCCTCTGCCCTACAGATCCCTTTGTTACAGGACTGGCCTGCAAACCCCTCACCGCAGCCGAAGCACTGGCACCAGGGCAGAGTGCCGCTGGCCTCTGCCCCCCAAGTACCACCAGCTATTTGCCCATCTGCGCCAGGAAAGCCGAGGATGCTACACTTTCATCCTACAACCTGGAACCTACAGGCCAGTACTACTTATTGTGGGGGGGGCTACTTTGCTGCTAATGTTTATTTGTGGGTGGGTTGCGAGACTGACTTAGGCACTGACCGACAGAAGGTCAGGTGCCTGGTTAGTCTCCCTCCAAAAGGGGAGATATGTTACAAACTGCTATTTGTAACTGGCCCTTTAAATGGAAAATTGCCCTGCTTCCCTGGATTGTGGAGAAGCCTATTTGCCAGCCTCCTTCCTCATGACTATGGCCCCTGGAAGATTGTGCCCCTGAAAACGTATTAACTTTTATTGGGTGTGTCTGGCCCTTTAAGAACCGCCTGGGGACATATTGTGACTTTGGTGAACAATGCCCCTTTAAGACTATGTCCCCAGACCTGTAAAATAACTTGTCCCTGGCTTTCTCCCACTTGGTTCAGTAAATAGGGCTTACTGAACCAGGTACCACACAGGGATCAGACCGTGTCTGCCAGAGTTTTCCACAGAAAGGGAGCACTGTTACAGAAGCATTAGTTTTCATTGTGTACCGTTAAGTGCTATGTGACAGACCCTTCGGTCAGAACTGAAAGAGTTAACTTTGTTCAGCTTTAAGAAGCTATTTTCTAAATACAAGTTTGCTGGCATCAGCTCTAATTAAGTTTAGTGATAAACATTCCCATTGTCTAATCACCTCCGGAGTCAGACTGCTAGTTGATAAGATGGACTGCACCTCAGACCTTTAATGACCCTCTAACTTGCAGCCTTGACTCATGTTTGTAGGGGACAGCTATAATCACTACAGGGATTGCTATGCTCTTCATACTCTTGTAAGAGCTCTTGTTCCTGATCCTGCTTCGCTCTACAGAAGGAAGAGGTTCACCTACTGGAGGCTGGTCGTAGGTCCAGGGCGCAGAGCAGACAGCAAGATACCAGTCCAGCAGCGGTGGTTCGTAGAGTCTGCATTACTTATGGTGGCTACGCAGTAGTTATGGTGTCTACGGTGCTGATGATCCTTTGGTGAGAGCTAGGAGCATCCTTTTCTACGGTCCAACTTCCAGCCAGCCTGGAGGCAACCGTAACAATATATTTATCAGAGCATCAGAGCCTTGAATTTCTTGCCCCCTTTTGACCTCTAGAGAAAGGGGAAATTGATTTCCACCCCTTGGAATAGTTACATTATTTTGAACTTGTACAATTATTGCATATGGCAATTGTTGAGCAGATCTCAAAACCTTTATGTCATCCATATAGTTTAGAGGGTTACTCTTTAATCTTGACCATAAAATATGGTTAGTAAAATCAATTTGAACAGCAAAGCGATGTAACAAATCATTTCCAATATTCATTTGATATTTTGGCTCATCCAAAACCAAAAATAAATGTCTGGCAGTCTTATTTCCAAGAGAGACAGACAACAAGCATTTAGCTACAACAGCTACGTCTGTAACATCACCATCAATATCATGCACCAACTGATCATAAGGTGGAAGATTCCTAATTATCATTGGATTCTCCAGTTGTCTTAATAAGCAACTACTAATGTAACTTATGCTCTCTATTAAGGGCAAGTTTTGCATGTTTTACCCTTCCAATATCATTAATTTGAAGAGGAATAAACAATTCATGATCTATTTCTTTTAACTCGGTTAAAAACTGAGTATGATTCTTTAAATCAGATGACTTACCATTCTTCTGAAGAAAAGAAATAGTAAGTACATCACCTTCCACCAAAGTACCTGCAATCTCTTTTGGATTAACTTGAATTACATTGTCACACATATATAACTGCATGCCAACATCCTTATTTTGTAGGATTGTCATCTCAGGTACTTGACTGTTCGAAAATGAATTTCAACAGAATCCTCTCTATACTCAATTATATGACAACACTTTGGGTTAGTATAATATTTAACCCGTTGATAATTGATTGGTGTATTCACCTGTGACCATACAACACCATTTATGCAATCAATTATAGGATTAAGACGTCTAAGCAAATCATTCCCAATAAGAAATTGTTCTTCAGCTGCTTTAACCACAACAACTGGATGTTGCAGGTACATTTTCCCAATTTTGATTTTAAGCCATACATAACCTATAACTTCAATAGGTTTTCCATCAAAATTTTGCAAGATACCAGTGTAGATTTTAACTTTAACTCCTCTGGAGCTATGTCCATGATTTGCCTAAAAATATTTTCTGACATGACAGTAATTTGAGAACCAGTATCAATCAGGCTCATGACCTGTCCCATAATGTTCTGGATGTTGAGGGGTATATAATACCTCTGATTTCGTTCTTGCATTTCACAGAGAAAATGAGAATGCTCCAACATGTTTGCATTCTTCCATTGTTTACATTTGGTAATATTGACCCCCTCCAGGTCTGAAACACCTAACCATTGTATTGTAAAAATTTTAGGTGAATTATCAGTATTAATGGTAGGGGTATCCAATATCAACCCATTACCACCACCTTCAGGTAAAGCTTGCAGGACTGCCGTAGTCTCATGGGATTTAATAACATCCTGCATATGACTACAGTTTTCAAGTAACATGTTATCTCTTAACCCCATATGAGCAGGATCAGGAGTGACACATAACACTCTCTCAGTCTGTCCTGTTAAAGGGAGAGAAGCATTTTTGCATTCATTAGAGCTTACATGATCACTTAAAATAATTTTTTGATTAGATTGAAGCTTTACCACATTTTCACCTGAGGAAACATTAGTACCATGAGCAATAACATTCTCTAAATTACTATTTACATCAGACAACACGTGTACATTAGATTCATTAATCACATCAAATCCTGGAGTTTGCTTTGGGGTATCAATTAGTTAATTTACCTGACTAGTACTAGGCTGGCAGGCAGAAAAGGGGTTCTTTCCTGATTTTATGTTTGGCTGGGACAACATTGACATCAACTGGCTCATCTGCAAGCTTAACTCCTTAACCTGTTTTTCAGCCTACCATAGTCTTCAGACTTTTGAGGAGCTTTCTTAGACGTTCCCTCCTTTTGACTGGAAGGGGCAGGCTGTGTTACAGCTGTTGCTGTAGGATTAGTATTTGCAGATCCTCTGCCAGGAAACCTATTATTATAATAGCTCCTGTTAAACCAGTTTGTTTTCCCTCGACCAAAATAATCAGTATTAGCATTTGCAGGACCCCGTGTGTTCTGTCTCGGCCCTACCTCTCCTGAACATTTTTCTGTCTGAGAATTCTGACTGGACTGTAATGGATGCTCAGAAGCAACACTAATTTCTGCTACTTGGCCTGAAAAATTATTTGTTTTAGAAATACCCTTTAACTCAAGTTGGTGAATTTCATAAACTTTGGTACATTATTTAACAAGCCAATTTAATGACACTGTCGGGTTAAAATCTCTAACCAGATTTTGGCGTATGTATGCAGGTAATTCATAAAAATACAATTGTTTAAATTCTGGGCAATTACAATCGGCCGCGGCTTCACACTCACAATAAAAGCGTTTGAGACAAGCCAGAAAATCACAAGGGCTCTGATGATCTGCACATTGCATACTGTACAAACTATTTTTCTTTGCAAGGACAGATTTAAGAGGTGAAAAGGCTGTATACAGCTCATCCTTTATATCATCCCACTGTTTAACCCCCTCTTCCTCAAGACATTTGAAAAATCCAAAATGCTTAATGACAAAAGTCCAAGGTAAATAACGTATCTTAGAACTGTTATCTGTCACCTCCAACAACTCCAGAGTACGTTCAAATAAATCTATATGATCAACAATTAATGTTTTACTACATTCATCAAATGGTTGAATAGTTTCCTTAAGAAACTTTATGATTTTCACATCATTATGTCTAACGTTCAATTGTTTTGCTTGTTTCCTTTTATTTGGCATTGTTTTATAATCAATACTTTCAGCACCGTCAGAAAATTCCTGTGCCTCTCCCGATTCTGACACATCACAGTCAGAATGTATTAAAGTCTTAATTCTGTGATCCAAATCTTTCTTTACCTTTGAGGAAAAATCAACATGAGCGGGAGTTGAAAACTTAATCTCAGGTTGAACACAGAGCTCAGATTGATCTTCCCTAAGTTTCTCCAACTCCTTTTCAGCATACATTACTCTTTTATCAAGAATGCTATTAACATGTGTTAAAGCATCATTTTCACGATTAGAGGATGTCAATCTGTCTTTAAGAGCGCTAACTCTGTATTCTAAGTCATTTATTTTAATCTGCAACTCCCGTTCTGTCTTTTCCTGGCAGCGAACCTTATTTTCGCTTCCAGACAATTTTTTTATTCAACATATCCACCTCAGCTGATACAATAGTAAATTCAGCATTCTGCTGGACATATTTGTCAGCCCAAAATTCTTGCAAAAGAAACAATGGCCTAGATTTAGAGTTTGGCGGTAGCCGTGAAAACCAGCGTTAGAGGCTCCTAACGCTGGTTTTAGGCTACCGCCGGTATTTGGAGTCAGTCAGGAAAGGGTCTAACGCTCACTTTCCAGCCGCGACTTTTCCATACCGCAGATCCCCTTACGTCAATTGCGTATCCTATCTTTTCAATGGGATCTTTCTATCTCCGGTATTTAGAGTCGTGTCTGAAGTGAGCGTTAGAATTCTAACGACAAAACTCCAGCCGCAGAAAAAAGTCAGTAGTTAAGAGCTTTCTGGGCTAACGCCGGTTCATAAAGCTCTTAACTACTGTGCTCTAAAGTACACTAACACCCATAAACTACCTATGTACCCCTAAACCGAGGTCCCCCCACATCGCCGCCACTCTATTAAAAATGTTTAACCCCTAATCTGCCGAGAGCCACCTACGTTATACTTATGTACCCCTAATCTGCTGCCCCTAACACCGCCGACCCCTATATTATATTTATTAACCCCTAATCTGCCGCCCCCGCTATCGCTGACCCCTGCATATTATTAACCCCTAATCTGCCGTCCGCACGCCGCCGCCAGCTACATTATAGCTATGTACCCCTAATCTGCTGCCCCTAACACCGCCGACCCCTATATTATATTTATTAACCCCTAATCTGCCCCCCTCAACGTCGCCTCCACCTGCCTACACTTATTAACCCCTAATCTGCCGAGCGGACCGCACCGCTACTATAATAAAGTTATTAACCCCTAATCCGCCTCACTCCCGCCTCACTAACCCTATAATAAATAGTATTAACCCCTAATCTGCCGATCGGAGCTCACCGCTACTCTAATAAATTTTTTAACCCCTAAAGCTAATTTTAACCCTAACCCTAACACTCCCCTAAGTTAAATATAATTTTATTCTAACAAAATAAATTAACTCTTATTAAATACATTATTCCTATTTAAATCTAAATACTTACATGTAAAATAAACCCTAATATATCTACAACATAAATTATAATTATATTATAGCTATTTTAGGATTAATATTTATTTTACAGGCAACTTTGTATTTATTTTAACCAGGTACAATAGCTATTAAATAGTTAAGAACTATTTAATAGCTAAAATAGTTAAAATAATTACAAAATTACCTGTAAAATAAATCCTAACCTAAGTTACAATTAAACCTAACACTACACTATCAATAAATTAATTAAATACAATATCTACAAATAAATACAATGAAATAAACTAACTAAAGTACAAAAAATAAAAAAGAACTAAGTTACAAAAAATAAAAAAATATTTACAAACATCAGAAAAATATTACAACAATTTTAAACTAATTACACCTACTATAAGCCACCTAATAAAACAAAGACCCCCAAAATAAAAAAATGCCCTACCCTATTCTAAATTACTAAAGTTCAAAGCTCTTTTACCTTACCAGCCCTGAACAGGGCCCTTTGCAGGGCATGCCCCAAAGAATTCAGCTCTTTTGCCTGTAAAAAAACACATACAATACCCCCCCCCAACATTACAACCCACCACCCACATACCCCTAATCTAACCCAAACCCCCCTTAAATAAACCTAACACTAAGCCCCTGAAGATCTTCCTACCTTATCTTCACCATACCAGGTTCACCGATCGATCCAGAAGAGCTCCTCCGATGTCTTGATCCAAGCCCAAGTGGGGGGCTGAAGATGTCCATGATCCGGCTGAAGTCTTCATCCAAGCGGGAGCTGAAGAGGTCCATGATCCGGCTGAAGTCTTCTATCAACGGCATCTTCAATCTTCTTTCTTCCGGATCCATGTTCATCTTGCAGACCTCCGACGCGGAACATCCTGCTGGCCCGACGGACTACCAACGAATGAAGGCTCCTTTAAGGGACATCATCCAAGTTGGCGTCCCTCGAATTCCGATTGGCTGATAGGATTCTATCAGCCAATCGGAATTAAGGTAGGAAAATTCTGATTGGCTGATGGAATCAGCCAATCAGAATCAAGTTCAATCCGATTGGCCGATCAGCCAATAAGATTGAGCTCGCATTCTATTGGCTGATCGGAACAGCCAATAGAATGCGAGTTCAATCTGATTGGCTGATCGGATCCTATCAGCCAATCGGAATTCGAGGGATGCCATCTTGGATGGCGTCCCTTAAAGGAGCCTTCATTCGTCGGTAGTCCGTCGGGCCAGCAGGATGTTCCGCGTCGGAGGTCTGCAAGATGAACATGGATCTGGAAGAAAGAAGATTGAAGATGCCATTGATAGAAGACTTCAGCCGGATCATGGACCTCTTGAGCTCCCGCTTGGATGAAGACTTCAGCCGGATCATGGACATCTTCAGCCCCCCGCTTGGGCTTGGATCAAGACATCGGAGGAGCTCTTCTGGATCGATCGGTGAACCTGGTATGGTGAAGATAAGGTAGGAAGATCTTCAGGGGCTTAGTGTTAGGTTTATTTAAGGGGGGTTTGGGTTAGATTAGGGGTATGTGGGTGGTGGTTTGTAATGTTGGGGGGGTATTGTATGTGTTTTTTATACAGGCAAAAGAGCTGAATTCTTTGGGGCATGCCCCGCAAAGGGCCCTGTCCAGGGCTGGTAAGGTAAAAGAGCTTTGAACTTTAGTAATTTAGAATAGGGTAGGGCATTTTTTTATTTTGGGGGTCTTTGTTATTTTATTAGGGGGCTTAGAGTAGGTGTAATTCGTTTAAAATTGTTGTAATATTTTTCTGATGTTTGTAAATATTTTTGTAGATATTGTATTTAATTAATTTATTGATAGTGTAGTGTTAGGTTTAATTGTAACTTAGGTTAGGATTTATTTTACAGGTAATTTTGTAATTATTTTAACTATTTTAGCTATTAAATAGTTTTTAACTATTTAATAGCTATTGTACCTGGTTAAAATAAATACAAAGTTGCCTGTAAAATAAATATAAATCCTAAAATAGCTATAATATAATTATAATTTATATTGTAGCTATATTAGGATTTATTTTACAGGTAAATGTTTAGCTTTAAATAGGAATAATTTATTTAATAATAGTTAATTAATTTCGTTAGATTTAAATTATATTTAACTTAGGGGGGTGTTAGTGTTAGGGTTAGACTTAGCTTTAGGGGTTAATACATTTATTAGACTAGTGGTGAGCTCCAGTCGGCAGATTAGGGGTTAATGTTTGAAGTTAGGTGTCGGCGATGTTAGGGAGGGCAGATTAGGGGTTAATACTATTTATTATAGGGTTAGTGAGGCGGATTAGGGGTTAATAACTTTATTATAATAGCGGTGCGGTCCGCTCGGCAGATTAGGGGTTAATAAGTGTAGGCAGGTGGAGGCGACGTTGTGGGGGGCAGATTAGGGGTTAATAAATATAATATAGGGGTCGGCGGTGTTAGGGGCAGCAGATTAGGGGTACATAGGGATAATGTAAGTAGCGGCGGTTTACGGAGCGGCAGATTAGGGGTTAAAAATAATATGCAGGGATCAGCGATAGCGGGGGCGGCAGAATAGGGGTTAATAAGTGTAAGGTTAGGGGTGTTTAGACTCGGGGTACATGTTAGAGTGTTAGGTGCAGACGT